>NW_027186473.1:32022872-32024461 GCF_028583685.1 Petaurus breviceps papuanus
TATATATATATATATATATATATATATATATATATATATATATATATTAGATTGGGAAATGGGTACAGAACCAGTACAAATTATGTTTCCCTCATCTCTTTGTTTGTTTATTCATTTTTTTAAATTAAAAAATGTTAATGCCACCCCTGAAAGGGTGGATATGCAGAGAAGGGAGTGGTCAGGAAATATGCAGATATAGAAAAGGACTGAGTGTTTAGTTCTTTGTTGCTAAACAAAATAATATCATCATAAAATATTAACAATTCTGGAAAAGAGGTGATAAAATTACAATTCTGACCTTTTCATATAAGAAACATGTAAGATTTACTATCTTAAGTTCTGAGAAAAAAATGGAAAAAATATTTGGTTACTTTTTTCCCCCATTCTTGTTCATGGGCAAATGTAGGAACATACATGCCTATTAATACAAAAAGAGAATATATCTTCAACAAATGGTTGGGAGCCTATTGTTTTGTACAGTTAACAAGAATTATCTTTTCCTGTACCTATTATATAATTATAGTAGTGAGTACAATTATTATGGACTACTGAAAATTAATTGCTAAATTAAAATAGATCAGAATTACATTTTTAAACATACACATAAATAAACATGCACAAAGCGTAAAGCAATAATTTGGAAAAAAAAAGTAATACTAAGACAAAATTGACTGATTCTGATTGTAAGAGTTCATCAGTAGTAGTAGGAAATTTCAATCACTAATATTTTTAAAAGTTAGAAGCAGTTCAGTATTTATAATACACATTGGCATTATTGATTCTGGGATTATACTAGATTATAAATATGCATATATCATCTAAGTTTGTGGAAAAGGATTGTTTTTTTTTCATATTCCTTCCCAAACTTTTCTTTGTCTACAGATAATTGCTTACAACCTCCTCTGCTTACCATAAAGGATGATTATCTTCTTGTGAGTACAGAATAGGCACTAATGTCTACTTAAGACCAGAGGTGGATAATAATCTGGGTAAAATGTTGATGAAACTGAAAAGGGCTAGAAATTGTTTCCTTATTACAATATGTGCTTTAACATTACATCTTACTAGAATCAGTTCAAAAAAAGGGGAAAAAAGCAATAAATTCATGTAGTTAACTCTGAATTTTAGGTAACAGATATTCTTGTTATTCTTGTTGATTCCTTATTCTAACCTATCAAAAGTCTCCCCTTTTGGCTAGAATATTAAATTGAACCTACAGGGATCTTTATATCTGCTTACAGCCACCACCTGAATATGCTACCCCACCTTCCTGCAAAATTGATAGGTGGGTTTTTGGAATTTTGACCTCCTTGTTTCACATTATTTTCACCCTTCTTTCACAATGGTAAATTCTCAGGCACTAAACATTAACATTCTGTCTGTCTCTGTCTTTGTCTCTGTCTCTGTCTCTGTCTCTCTGTCTCTGTCCATCTCTCTCTCTCTCTGTCTCTCTGTCTCTCTCTCTGTCTCTGTCTCTCTCTGTCCCTCTCTGTGTCTCTGTCTCTCTCTGTCTCTCTGTCTCTCTCTGTCTCTGTCTCTCTGTCTCTCTGTCTGTTTCTGTCTCTGTCTCTCTCTCTCTCTCTCTCTCT
>NW_027186473.1:32029461-32099007 GCF_028583685.1 Petaurus breviceps papuanus
GAAGGAAGGAAGGAAGGAAGGAAGGAAGGAAGGAAGGAAGGAAGGAAGGAAGGAAGGAAGGAAGGAAGGAAGGAAGGAAGGAAGGAAGGAAGGAAGGAAGGAAGAAAAAGTTTCAGTGCCTCCCAGTGCCTACAAAACTCAGTTACTTATCTTGGTATTGATCATAGAAACATAGACTTATGATTGAGATAGACCCTAAAATTAGTATAAACCAACATTTCCATTTTTTAGATTCCTGGGAAATCAAAGTGGTTTGCCAAAGGGTGGATTGGTAGGAATTTCAGTGCTAGGCATCAAACTCAAGTCCTCTGATTCCAAATCTATCACATTCCTTTCACACAAGACCACCTCCCGTGTTTTTCTGACACTAGTTTTCTAGCCTTATGTCACCCTTTACATCTGGACATACTTCATATTGCATATTACAAACACTTCTTGATCTTTCACTTTTGCTCACAGAGCTCTCCTAACCTACATTGCCTTTTCTCCTTGTAATTTTGATGAATTTCCATAGCTTCTTTTAAAATATCAGCTTCTTCTTGAATACTTTCATTATTTTTCAGAAACAAATGACCTTGTCCTCTGCAATCTGATAATACTTTGTGCATAGAACCCTTAAGTACTTATCAGACTAATATGAATTAGAATTTTTCAAATAATTGTGTTATTTCTTCTGATAGATGGTTAAACTTACTGAATGCAGGGTACCTGATTTATCTTTGCACCTAACTTAGTATCTAGTTAAACAATGACTGAATATTTGTTGGACTGAAGTGATATACCACCCTGACCTTTTTGCCTTCTATGTCTCCGAACAGATTAAGCATATATTAACATCAATAGAATCATTTTGCAGAGTGATAGTTGCATGACTACTTTCCAAAATATTGACTGAGTGCATTTTTTTAAATATCTGTGCCTTATCTCCTTGACTGAATGGAATTTTAAGAAATGTTCAAATGTGTCAGGCAAATTGAAGGAGATACATTGCCTGTAAGAAAATGCATACTTCTTTTAGTGACCCCATGTTTCTCCTTCAAACAAAGATCCTCTTTTTCTTTGGTGATTTTTTTCCCCAATATGTCTTATTGAATAATGGAAAAGCATAGTTGCTTAAGAACTGAAGTTGAGGATTACTCAAAGGGCAATGATAAAACACATTGTCACTGTGAGCAGGCTGAAACTCATTAACATGTACAATTATTTGGAAATTATACAAAGGATATCATTAAACAAATATATCACCGAGGGTGGCAAAAACATATGGAAAGAAAAAGGAATGTTATGTTTTCTTTCCTTGAACCAGTACGTAGGCAGTTTTTGATTTGCGTAGGCATGAATGGTATTCCTTCTGAATCACTGAGGGAATACTGACATGGAGGACATAATTGATGCAGGAGAGTATTAGATCATTTTGAGAATGAGTGAAAATATTTTTGAAATAGCATATATTAGCATAGGTCATTATAGCCTTGGCAATGTAAAATTATAACAATCAAATAATGAACCGTGATTACAACTAATTACATTTGAGAAACCACAACAAAGAAAGAAGTCTTATTCATGTTTAACCAAGGGACTGACCTAAGAAGAAAACTATAAATAAAATCATGTTGGTGAATGTAATTAGGGAAATTGAATTTACCTATTAATTTTCCACTTTTAACCACATCAAGCATAAGAGCTCAACAAATATCAAGCATCACTTGCAAAGAAATGTGCTCCATGTAAAAGAGTTTTCCTTCAATCCATGGAAGGGAAACTGTCACTTAAAATTCCAAGATAATCAAAATGTAGTTTTAGAGTAGAACAGTATGTGTGTGATTCATTAACAATGATCACAACTCTACGACTTATCACCAGTTCGACCTTGTGTAAGTTCATTTCATCTCTCTTGCCCTTGGTTTATTCATCTGTAAAATGAAATGTTGAAATAGATGCTATTGGAAGACTTTATTTTGAAATGAATTTGAAAGACACAGAATGAAATGCTTTGATCCAATGACTGATTCTATCAAAACTTTTTTTAATGCTTTATTAACTTGAATCTTAATTATTTCAAATCAGAGTAAACATTATTTTGTCTCATTTTGTATTTATGCAAAATATGCAGATAAATGAAATAAAACTGTAGAATTGTATTTTTATATTGGATAAAACTTTCAATTTCAACAATATTAATCATAACCATACATTATAAGTGTATCTTTGGAAATTATTTATTACTTTTTGTTCCACTTGCCATTCTACATTACCTATTTAGATTGTTATTGGTTTTGGTTTTTTTTTTTTTTAAGCAATTGGGGTTAAGTAACTTGTTCAAGGTTACACGGACAGTTTTTTTTGTTTTTTGTTTTTGTTTTTTTTGGTTGGTGTCAAGTATGAGGCCGAAACTGATCCCAGGTACTTCTGACTCCGGGGCCGGTACTCTTACTGTACCACCTAGCCACCCCTGTTTTTGCTTTCTTTAATACCATTTCCATTAACCCACATGAAATAATTACTTATATCTTACTTGCTAGTTTGTCATAATGTTGGATAGCTACAAGTGATTGAAGAACTACAACCCATCATCAACAAGTACAGAGAACACACGTATACCCACATGCACAGGCACAAACACACACAGTTAAATTGTATCAGTAGAATAACATAATCAAAGAATGACAATGGATCAATGATTTTGTTAGACTAGAAAACTCAATGCAGCAAAAAAACACTTTGATATAGAAAATAAACACTTGTGATGGTCACTGAAATCATCAACATTTTAGGTCTTTTAATTAAGAATGGAAATATAGCATTTTTTATTCATTGTACTTTTAATTAGATACTTATTTAGCAATATCTATAAATATCCAAATTGTAATTTTTGACAAAGGAAATTTAGTAACCCCTAATCTATTCTAAATAAAAGTAAGTGTATTCTGATTAAAGTTTCTGTGCTGTGTGCATATTATCTATTGTAATGAACTAAAATATATCTCTCTTTTGATGACAAGAAACAACAGTAAAAGGAACTAAGTCCAAAGAAAAGAAGTTCCACTCAATATAACACAGGAGATTTTTTTTGTTGTTGTTACCAGATAAAGATAAATAATTTTAAATAGACTAATTCTGTAATACTGTGGAAAATTACAACAGTTATTAAAATTTCCCTTTCAAGCTAGTATTAAGTCATCAAAAATTTGGAGCCCTCCTGACCTTTTCCCCAAAGTGTGAATTAGCAGCCTATTGGCAATATTAAGATGGCAAGAGATGTGTAAGTTTCCTTTGATGAAAATAATGTCAGAAAATTCTTCCCTACTGAGAACCATCTTCACTTGTGAGATACTGTTTTGGAACATTGCTTTTTGTAAAGGGTATGACAAAGCTAGGGAATGTGTAAAAATATATATATATAAATCTGTAACCATTTTCTTTTGGAACATCTCTTCATTTTTACGTTCTTTTTATTATATAGTTTAAAATGTTCACATTTTTAAAAATAAGTTATTTAATAGGCAGGTCAGGTATGAGTCTCTGATAACAAGGCCGTTCTCAAATTTTTCTTCACCCCTCCCCAATTTTTTTTTGTCCCAATATCTGACTTCATTAAATCTCAGTGGGATCAGGGAATGACAGCATTTATACAAAACAGTGTACTGTTTTGAATGTATTCTTGCTTTAAGGACGTTAAAATATAAAATACTGAAGATGTCATTTTATAAAGTAATAAATCAATTGTATTGGGCCATGAATCCAATTAACACACAGACAGAAACACATACACAGACATTCCCCAGTGCTTTGTGTAGGACCTTTGGAGACAGAAATGGGTTGAAAGACCAGTTCTTCTCCCTAATACCTAGGTTATCTCAGGGAAATAATAGTTCAGGATTTGCAAGGTATGTTTGGTAACCAACTAGTCCAATATTCTTAATCATTTGTGTCCATGCGAGGTCAAGGCTCTTAGCTAAGGTAACAGGCAAAAATCGTCAGAAGCAGAATTTGAACCCAAGTAATTTTTGCAGTGTAACATTATATACCTGTTTCAGGGCTTCATTTTCTTCAAACATAAAATGAGAGGATCAGATTGCATATCCTTGTTCTCTAGATATCATCAACTCAATATTTCTAAAACATAACTTTGACCCCGTCTCTCCTCTTCCTAATTCCCCTTTTTAATCTGGACTATATGGTATCACCATAGTTCTAATCTCCCAGGCTTAAGGTCTTGCTGTCATCCTCACATCCTCACTCTTTCCCAATATTTAACACTTTTCAACTGTAATCATTTCTTCCTTCAAGGCACACCCTTTTTTCTTCTCTGGCACTATAACTGCCTTGTATAGTCACTCATCACTTCATGTCTAGAATCGTTCTAAAGTCTTCTACTTAGACACTGCTTCATCTCTTCCCTCTCCAACCCATCTTCCATTTAACTGTCAAGCCAATCTTCCTAAATTTCAGGTTTGATTTATAATTCCCTGATCCATGAAATAAACTCCTTTGGCCCTCTATAACCTATTAAAACAAAATTATCTGATTGGCTTCCAAAGACTTTGACCATTTGTCTTCCCAGTCCCCAGCTTTCTAGTCTTCTCACTCCTTAACTCCATGAATGTTATCCAGGTACATTGACCTGCTTACTGTTCTTGAACATGAACTCCCTTCTTTTGATAGATTCTTCACTGACTGCCCCTATGGTATGGAATTTTTCCTTTTGTTCTCCACTTTCCAGCTTTCCTTGTTTAGATCAAATTTTAGATAAAGTCTCATCTTCTTCAAGAAGCCTTGGCTAATCACTAAAGCTCACATGTCAACATCCCCCACCCCTGAGGTCAACCCCAATTTATCCTGTAAAATAAATGCTAGTTGACTGATTGTCTGACTTTGAAGGCCATTTTAACCTCAAAATCATGTGATCTTTAGAGTTGCTTTATGAAGTATTATTTTTTTGACTTTGAAATTGTAATCTTTTATTCAGAAATGAAAATGGAATTTCATGAAAAAAACAATACTTTAGGTAAGATAAAGTGATATAGTTTGGTAGAGAACTTGGCAACATTAGGCAATTCAACACTTTCAAGTGTGCTGAGGTTAAGAATAATAACTTTCCTTGATTTTTTCATAAAATATTACCAATATGGACAAAGATGAAATAAAGTGGAGGCAGCTAGGTGGTACAGTTGATAGAGCACTGGGAATGGAGTTAGGAAGACATGAGTTTAAATCCAACCATAGATACCACCTACGGGATCATGGGCATATCATACAATCAGTTTCCTTAACTTTCTTCATTTATAAAGTGGGAATAATAATAATACCGATGTCACAGGATTTTTGGAAGGATCAAAATGAGAAAATATTTATAAAGCCCTTATTACCATGTCTAGCACATAGTTAGAACTATATAAATGTTAGCTCTTATTAATATCATTATTAGGATTAACAGTATTTTATTCAACTTCTTATTACATTTATTAAATATGTGATATATGTGATTAGATAATTAAACCTTACTTTACAGCTAAAAGGATATTAGGAGCCTGTGGTTCATTTAAAGCATAAAGAAACTGAGGCCCATACAGGTTCAATTTTGGGCTAAATTCACATAGTAAATAATAGAGTCAGAGCCAGGATTTGAAGAGAAGTGGTCTTATTCAGACTCCAAACCTGCTCAGCTTTTTTTTCTACTTGTAGTATATGGAAATATATACCTATATGTGTGGATATATAAAATGTGTCTATGGCTCTGTAAGTATGTGTATATGTTATTACACATTGTATTTCATGTGTTTGTGTGTGTGTGTGTGTGTGTGTGTGTGTGTGTGTGTGTGTGTGTAATGACAAGCAAAGGAGTACTTGGCACCTTGTTTCAGATTAAGTGTCTTTGAGTCTTGGCCATGTTTATATCAAGTCTTCGTTAGAAACAAAACCTGTGAAGCCAACAGTGGGAGGGATTTTCCAAAGACCAGAACAGGAAAATAGGAAGGACATAAGAGGTGGGTGGAACAAGGAGGAGCTAAAGACCATATAAAAGCAGGAACACAAGCTGGGACTGTGCAGAACTGAGAGAACACTTGTAGGGTCGGGATCTCTCTTTGTCTGTTCTGTCTGTGTTGATTTGTTTTAATGTGTCAGACAGAAGCCTTCTATCTCTTGTTTGTATTACTTTGTCAGATAGAAGAGTTCTTTCTATTTAATTGTGTCACTTTGTTAGACAGATGCACCCTGTCTGTTAACTTGTGTTGATTTCACAGGTAGAAATTGATGTGAAGGCGAAGCTAGGTGGTGCAGTGAATAAAGCATAGGCCCTGGAGTCTAGAAGACCTGAGTTCAAATCTGGCCTCATACACAAAACACACACACACACACACACACACACACACACACACACAAGAAAACTAGCCATGTGACCTTGGGCAAATCACTTAACCCCAACTACCCTACCTTCCCCCTTCCAAAAAAAAAAAAAAAAAAAAAAATATATATATATATATATGCATATATATATATGTAATATTGTGAGTAAAAAGAAAAGAAAATGAAGTGAGATGACAGTGTGTGAATATTGTTGTAATTCTGCTAAGCTTGATGTGTGAAGATGTTGTTGTGGCTATGTTAAGTTTTCTCATCCCAGGAACAAAGACTTCAAAGGACTTGAGCTTGACTGGTCACTGTGAGCTTCAATACGGAATGTGAACTGAATGAGTAGCTAGATGAGGAGCTGGACAAGCATCTGAGAGCTGCCTACCTGTGAATGCAGGTAACTATTGGGAGAATTTAAGCAAGAGTTGGGAGCATGGAAGAGGAACCATGGAATTTGGGAGCCAACTTTGAGCTAAGATGAAAGGACCTTTCCTTTGGTATTGAGTGCTGATTAACAAGATCATGATTTACTATGATCTAGGGGAGTGGAAATTTTGTAATTTGTATCCTGAATGATATCTTTTGTTTGAGAGTATGTGGCTACTTTGATAATAAGTTGTTGTTATATCATTGTGAATACTGTACTTTGGTTTCTGTGAATGTTTTGCTTCATTTTACTACTGAATAAATAGAAAGTTCATTATACTATATGATCAGTACTATTCACAGCAGCAACCCTCAGGAAAGCTTTTCATGATTGGCTGAACATGTGTATATATGTATATGTGTTAATATTTGTGCCATATCATTCTTGGCTCATATGTAAATATGCCATTTCCTTCTTGAGTTAATTTTACAAGTGAGGAAACTGAGACAAACAGTGTTAAATAAATTGACCAGGGTCACACAATTAGTAATATCTGAGGCCAAATTTTAATTTAGGAAGAATCTTCCTGATTCAACCAGGCACTCTCTCCACGAAGCCACATAGTTGTACTCTATGTGTGTGTGTGTGTGTGTGTGTATGTGTGTGTGTGCGTGTGTGTGTGCATGTGATTACAAAATAAAATCCAGTTCTAAATGTTAAAGCAGGTTGTTAAAGATTAAAGTTGACTAATATAAACACTTTTTGCTTGTTTTATATATTTATTTTGCTTTCATTTGGATTTATCTTCTTTTTTAACCTAGAATAAAATTGAAATTTCCTTCTTCTAAAACTCTTCCTAAAACCACTTCTTTATTTAAGATTGCAGACAGTTTTCTCAAGTCATGAAAGTAATATTTAGAAGATGGTCGTTGCTTAAATACCAGTAATGTCCATTTTTATCATGTGTAAGTAGATCACACAAATCAAAAGATATAAAGTGTCACATCATACCTACGTCTTCGTAGTGAGGTAGAATGATATAGAAAAGTAGTACTTTGACCAGGGAAAATAAAGACCTTTCCTAATCACAGTTTGTTGTCCATTTTGCTAATTAGATTATCTTTCTAAAGGGGTCCCATAATGATAATCTTCTATAAATGCTTTTCATCTATTTCCACATTGTGCCTTTATTTATTGACAAGTCCAGGTTGAAATTAACTTAAAATATGGTTAATTATTTATGAGAATGAATGATTTCTAATGCCTTTCTTCAAAACTTGAAAAAAGGCTACTGAAAAAATCTAGAAATTTATTTTATAATACATATATAAATTTATTTTATAATACATTTATACTATTTATAATGTAAATTTGAAATTTATTTCCTGTCAAGATGTTAAATCAAGAAATATACAATATTTATAATTTTTTTCTTCTTCATGTAAAATTTTTGGGAAATATAAATACTCTAGTAATTTGGATTCTCTCAAATTACTTTAATTTAATAGCAGTTAACACGTAGGTTTGTGTTTCTGGGACACTGTTGGGTGAGTGACAGTGGTGGTTGGGGACATCCATGAACAGGGGTATAAAGAGAATCAAAGAAGAGAGCATGGGGTAAAGGATACAATTTGATCTCAATAACTAGAGCTATTAAGTAACTCTAGCTATTGAGAGAGGATTTATACAAACATTTCCTGACTCCATATCACTTAAAAAGTTAGTTTCACAATAGTTTATACTTCTTTCATATGTGACCACAAACAAAATTCTTTTAAAAAATTTCTGGAATATAACATTGATCCCTGAAAATTTGAATTTAATGTTTCAATTGATGTTGATCAACTAAAGACTCCCAAAATATAGACACCTAACAGAAGGAATCAAATCCATTAAGAAATATGAATTCTTTTAGTTCATTGCCATGTCTTCTAGAGAAGAAACATTCAATAATACAGAGAGTATAGAATTTTGGAGTTAGGACAAACTTCATTTAAATCTATTCTCACTAATTGTATTAATCTAGGAAGGTTATTAAAAACTGTCTGAGACTCAGTTTCTTTATCTATAAAATAAAGGTGTTGTACTTGATGATATAAAAGGTACCTTGAATTCCTATATCTTTGATTATCAGTGGATTGTACTGAAAGTGTTTTCAGTGAGTTTATATAGAAGAGTCTGCTCGCAATACTTTTTACCCAAATTAAACAACAAAGTTAATCCTTTTTTCAATTTTATACAGTAGTGGACAAGGGCCACATCACAGGATGATTCCCATTTCAATTACTTGGCGTATAAATATGAAAAGAATGAGAGATCAAAATAACAGTAACCATACAAATAGTAACAATAATTGTCATCATCTTTTATACTTTTAATTAATTTAATTATTCTTCATGTTCCATGGAGTCACTAGCTTCTTTTTTTTAATGCTTTATTAACTTCTGATTTACATTATTTGTTTCCACCAGATTTTGAGTTACAAATTTTCTCCCTGTTTTTCCCCTACCCACCTCCCCAAAATATCAGTCCCACAGGATATTCCCTCCTCCAATCTGCTCTCTCCCATATTTTCTCCCATAAACCTTTTGACTTTTCCAGTGGATCTCTATATCTTATTTCAGTACCTGTATATCTTATTTCCCAATTACATATAAGATGGTATTAATAATTGTATATATATATATACATATATATATCCACACACACACATATGCATATATATATATTTGAATATTTGATTTTTAAAACTTTCAATTCCAGATTCATTTCCTTCTTTCCTTGTCACCCACCCTTACTGGGAAGATAAGCAGTTCAACATAGGTTGAACATGTGTGACTAATGCAAAACAATAACATAGTAGATATATTTAAAAGACTGACTATATTTCCTTACCTCCTATACCATCTCCCACTTGTTCTATTCTCTACTTTGATCCTGTCGCTATTCAAAAGTGGCTGCTTCCAATTTCCCACCACACCAGCCTGCCCTCCCTTCCATCATCTTCCCTCTCATTCCCTTCCCCCCTACTCTGCTGGAGGGTGAGATACCATATTTAGTGTGTATTTCATTCCCTCCTCAAGCCAAATTCAATGGAAATAAGGTTGACCCATTCCCTTTTTGCTTTCTATTCTTCCCCTCCATTGTAACCATTTTCCCTTGCCTCTTCTGTATGAGAGAGTTTACCCAATGTCTCTCCCCATCTTCTCTCATTATATTCCTCTCTCACCTCTTAATTTCACCTTTTAAGTATCATCCCTTCCTGTTAAATTGGTCCTGTGCCCTCTATGTATACCTGTAAACATATATACACACATTCACATATGTATTCATATGCACATATACATATACTTACATATATATTTCTAATGTCTTCAACTACTGAGAAGTTTCATAAGTGACAATTATTGATTTTCCATGTAGGAATGTTAATAGTTCAACTTTGAGAAGTTCCTTATGATTTCTTTTCCCTGTTTACCTTCTCATGCTTCTTGTATTTCAATGTCAAATTTTCCATTCAATTCTGTTTTTTTTTCAGCAAGAATGTTTGAAAGTCCTCTATTCCACTGAATTACCATATTTTCCACTCATACATGATACTCAGTTTTGCTGGGTAGGTAACTCTTGGTTTTAATCTCAGCTCCTTTGACCTCCAGAATGTGATATTCCAAGCCCTTCGATCCCTCAGTGTAGAAGCTGCCAGATCCTGGGTTATCCTGATTGTGTTTCCACAATACTCAAATTGTTTCTTCCTAGCTGCTTGTAATATTCTTTCCTTAATCTGGGAATTCTGGACCCTGGCTATAATATTCCTAGGAGTTTTCATTTTGGGATCGTTTCCAGGAGGTGATCGGTGGATTCTTTCAACCTCTATTTTGCCCTCTGGTACTAAAACATCAGGGCAGTTTTCTTTGAGAACTTCCTGGAGAATGAGTTCTAGGTTCTTACTTTGGTCAGGGCTTTCAGGTGGTCCAATAATTTTTAAATTGTCTCTCCTGTATCTATTTTCCAAGTCAGTGGTTTTGCCCATGAGATATTTCACATTGACTTCTATTGTTTCATTTGTTAGGATCTGTTTAACAGTATCTTGATTTCTCATAAAGTCATTAGCTTCCATTTGCTGCAATCTAATTCTGAAGCAATGATTCTCCTCATTGAGCTTTTGAGATTCTTTTTTCCATCTGGCAAATTGGGCTTTTTAAGGTATTCTTCTCCTCCTTGCTTTTTGAACCTCTTTTGCCATTTGAGTCAGTCTGTTTTTTAATGTATGATATTCCTCAGTCAGGCTGTTGACTCTCATGTCATAATTTTCTTGCACTATTCTCTTTTCTCTCACCAATTTTTCCTCCACTTCTCTTATCTGCTTCTTAAGGTCCTCTATGGCCTGTAACTAGCTTTTATTTTCCTTTGAAGCTTTTGGTGTAGGAGTTCTGACTTCACTGTTTTCCTCCTGTTCCATGCTTTGCTCCTTTTTGTCCCCAAAATAGAAGTGTAATTTTGGAATCTTCTGTCTCCTTTGTTTACTTTGCCTGGTCATGTCACCCCTCAGTCACTTGACTACTGTGGTTTTTTGCCACAGTAGGATTCTGCCACCAGACAGGGGAGCTTTCATCCCAAACGCTGGGGTTTTCTCAGTTGCAGGGGCTATTAGATGGTTGCCCTCTCTGAGGTCTCCACACGCTCTGACAAGCTGGACACACACCCCAGGACCTCCACCCTAGACTGCAATTCAGATCCAAGAAGGTTAAATCAAGAGCTATTACCCCTCATACTAGTGCTTATTCTCCCTACATTCTGTAGGCCAGAAGCTGAAGCCACCACATGGCCCTGGTTGGCTGTGCTGGAGCCTCAGCGGCTTCTCTCCCCGGAGTGCAAAAGCCTCACACTCCCACTTACTGGTCCCAAATCCCAGACTGCACTGACCTCTCACTTTGTCCTTCACATCTGTGTTTTGACAAATCTGGAAATGGGCACAGCTGCTGCTGATCTCGAGTCCCTCTGGCCAGTGGCTGGTCAGGCCTGCTCTGGGTCTAAAGCCTTGGCACAGGGCTGGGCTCCCATAGTGCTGTGCTGGATTCCTGCTGGCCTGCTGGGCTGTTCTCAGTGGGAGGTTAGCTTCTCTGTGTCATTTTGTGAGTTCTGCAGCTCCAAAGTTTGTTTAGAGTCCCCTTTTTACATGGATTGCGGGGGCGGGGGGTGGAAGCCAGAGCCGCAATAATTGTCGTCTTTGTGAAAATCCATCTTGCAAATAATCTAACCTCAAATCACAGGAAGTCCTTTACTTTTATGTTCACATTCTTTCAGTAAGGCTTCATCGATGAGAGTCATGAAATAATCATCAGAAAATTAAAGTAGCAGGACAACCAAAAAATAATAAAGATGGATTTGATTGACTCCATAGGGAAATAATCGAAAAGTGTCAAACAAATGTAGGATTGGAATGGGAATTGTGCCAGTCATATAGCAAGAGATAGAGGTGACTTTTGGACAAGCCTCAACTTTCATCAGTGGCCACTCAATAGAAAGACATGTATAAACCCCATGGGATATTGGGTGGACTCTCTGAGTTGACTCCATTCAAAATCAAATAACACTAGGAAAATGACAAAAAGTAAAAATGTTGTATTTTTATGTACAAAACCAAGTTCAATTTTCTTTACCTAATTCCTAGAAGTCAAATTTTATTCCAAGAAGACATTGACTTGATCAAAGTAACTGAAATTAATTACATGATAACAGAATTCGTTTCCAGTTTTCATCTCTTATTGAGCAAAATATGCACTAATAAATATCACAATTTATCATTGTATAGTTAGTCATTTATTTTTTTTAAGTTTATGGATTGTACTTCTCATTAGACTTATATGAAGTGGAAAGTAGGGAAAATTTTTTCACTCAATGAAACCAACTTGGAAATATATAGCTTAACAGGAACTTCAGCCACAAATAATCCATATTTCATATCAATGATACAGTTGACTTGTTACTTGACCTCAATATTATATATATATAAATATTTTTTTCCAGAAAGCTCAGAACATTTTGAAGACATCATCTAATTTGTCCTCCCAATTTTAGTGGAATAGGGAGCAGGTGGTAGTGTTTTGATTTCACAGATGAGAAAGTGGCAGAGACTTAGTTTATCTCTTATGTGTAACTAGAAAACAGCACTGAAATACTCCCAATCTGTTCATGTAGGTGTCCTTCATAATTGATATTATGAATTTATGGAAATCACTGATATGGACAACATGAATTAATTTGTTTTATGTATCCATAGACTCAATCTCAATTAAAGCATGAAGACATTTTTAAATCAATGGCAATAGAGAAGGAAAGACCTAGTTGTTCTCTTCTTTTGACATGTCCATATATCATATTTTTTCAGGTGTTTTCTTCATCCATATACAATATTCAGCAATTTTCTTGCCTAGTATTAAGACCACTATTAGACAAACTGAATTTTATTTTGTATCAAAGAAAGTAGATTGTTCTATGACCATTTTGCTAGGTGAATCTCTCTTAGTGACATCTCCTACATTTACTAAATCCTTAGTTGGAAAGCTACTTCTTTCTTCATTTGTACTACTTTTGTTTTATTTTTATACAATATATAATACCATGTAGATAA
This sequence comes from Petaurus breviceps papuanus, assembly GCF_028583685.1. Taxonomy (NCBI): domain Eukaryota; kingdom Metazoa; phylum Chordata; class Mammalia; order Diprotodontia; family Petauridae; genus Petaurus; species Petaurus breviceps. The sequence continues at coordinate 32,042,814 of NW_027186473.1, forward strand.
ATATCTAGAGTGTATTCTTTCAAATATTAATAGTTGGAAAGGGCCTTTGCTATTATCTAACACAAAAATCTAGTTTTACAAATCAAAGAAAAAATGAAGTTCCAATTTTTAATTGGTTTACATGTAGTAGAGACAAAAATGTGTACCCAGATCTTTTAATTCCAAATGAGTATTTGTTCTATGCCACTATGCCTCCATATAATTAAGCTGAATAATGGAAAAATTAAAGATATAAGCAGAAACACCTAAAAGATTAAATATCTTGCAAAGTTATCCCTATATACAAATCATTTCATATATCATTAATATGGGTATAATATCCATCCATGTAACATGTTACTCCTCTATACCTAATCAATTCCCTTTTATAAGATAATGAAAGTAGATGGAGACAATATTTAAGAACCCAATATGTCACATGGTCTATGCATCAATTAGCTTAATAAGCCTAACTTTTTCTATATTTCCTATGACACATTTTATTTTTGTTGTTCAGTAATTTTCAGTCATGTCTGATTCTGCATGACCTTATTTGGGATTTGCTTCTCAAAGTTATGAGAGTGGTTTGCCTTTCCTTCTCCAGCTCATTTAACAGATAAGGAAACTGAGGCAAACAAGGTTAAGTGACTTGCCCAGGGTCACACGGCTAGTAAGTGTCTGAGGGAGGATTTGAACTCAGGTATTCTAGCAACCATGTCCTGCACTCTTTCCACTGTGCCACTTAGCTGCCCCTACAAATTTTATACTTTTCCTCCTATGTAATAGCATGGTCATAATATATTGCCACCTGTTCATACTTATTATACCTCTCTTGATTTTATTTTCTTTATCTGCAATTTCAATTTTTAAAAAATTTTGTACAACAAAACTTGATATATTGCTAAAGTTTTACATGATTTTGCATGCTTACATGAGTAACCTGCATAAAATTTCTTGTCTTCTCATTGAGGGAAGAGAGAAAGATTTTGGATCTCAAAGTTTTCAAATGAATGTTAAGAATTGTTTTTCATGGAATTGGTGGAAAATTAAATACTAAATAAATGATATGCACATGTGCACATATGTGAACTTGTGTATGTATGCATTTATGTAAATTCCCAATTCTCTTTAGGGAAGTTTTCTAGCTATAACTCTTTTAGACGATAATAAATGAGGTAGGCACTTTGTTTCCTGGAAACTGACAGATTTTGGAACACAATACTACCAAAGTAGACTGGTATATAATTTTGAAATATTTTCTCTTTCATGTAGATGCTACCAAAAAAGAATCCTCCTTTTTTATTCATGTATTTATTAAGCACTCACTATATGCCAGGCACTATACAAGGATTAATACTACAAAGACAAAAAGGAGTAGTGCCATCAAGGAGCTTCCATTCAGAGCAAAGTTGTACATGTCTACAAGAGAGGTAATTTTTATCTGTTATGTAGCTGTCCCATTTAAAGAAGGCTTTGGAGTGTTTCCAGTTGTATCATTAATGCAATAGCACAAAAGAAGCCCTGGAGTTTTCAGGCTCAAGCTTCTTAAAGGTTCACTCTTGAGCTGATCAGATAGACAGACACCTTCAGATGGGTTTATAATCTCACTTTATTATAGTCTTGTCTTCTCAGAAAAGTTTCTGATAATGGAAGCACATCTCCTACAGCATTGCCTAATCACCCTTCTTTCAGAGGCCAGCAAGAAGAAGGGGGGTAATTAACCCTACATCTCAATGGGTTCAATCAAGATAGACATGACTTATGCATTCCCCTAAAGTCACCCAAGTCTCAATGGGGGCTTGTTGATGCAAACACAGATTACTCTGAAGTCTTGATGGGAACCAGTCAAGGCACACACAGCATCCCAGCTTGTGACTTCAACCCTAAGAGTCCCCCCCCCCCTCCGCGCCATTTACTGGCATCATTCACTTGTTCAGGGGAAAGGTCATCACGTTGAAAGTGGAGAAAATACATCACCAAGCTGAGAGAGTGCCAACATTTGGGTTTTGGTCAAGTGGGAGGCTCCTTGATAACAGCTAACCAGAGTTCCAGTTAGGGAAATTAAAAAAATGTCTCACTCAAAGCATCCTTCCCATGACAAAATCCCAAGGTAAAACATCAATTTGCCTGAATATATACAGTTTTGATGATAGGCTCAGAATCAGAAGGTGTGAAAACCTACAGCACTTAGCACTTTATTGGCTCTATGGGACTCAGCATAGGATGTGCTACAGCTGGGAACTGGGCTGGATGTCAAAGGAGTAAGGCATCCATGACTTATAAGGCAAAATACCTGTGTTCTAAAGGACACAGGATTAATTCTAAATCTTTTTAGAAGGGTGGACAATGTTTCATGGCAGAGGAATCAGATTATATCAATATCTCTCTCTCTCTCTCTCTCTCTCTCTCTCTCTCTCTCTCTCTCTCTATCCTCTTACCTTTATACCTGGGAATGCAGCCTCTGTTCTAAGGAGAAAAGGGAATATATGTAGTCACAAGTGCCTAAAAATGTACAGGGAAGATCTTTATACTCAATTATCCCTTTGCTAGTCAAGCCCCCTTAGGTGTTTTTCCATATTACATAATCTGGGAATACTTCAAAGGAAAGCTCTATTTTTTAACATTTGTAGAAAATATTCCACTGTACAACATGATTTGTTAGTGGTTAAATGGAAATGTGTATTTAGGAACCACCCTCCTACACTTGTGGAACACCATAAGTAGATCAGGAACTACTGACTAAGAGCAGAGATATATGTGAGATATCTAGAGATATATGTCTGGAATCTGAGGATTCCAGAGAAGCATTGGGAAACAGCTAAAATGTGAAATATCTGGCCTTCAGGCAGTAGGGGTCAGGTTAGGGAGTGGAACATTATCAAATTCATATAGTACCCCCACATGTGGGACAATTCCTCTTCCTCTGTGCCTTTTGCACAACCTGAGCCTCTGCAGCATATAGTTCCAATATGAAGTCCAAAATCTCTCTCAATATCAACTTCCCAGTCCCATGGTTTCTTAGGTTTTCCTTGTTAAGCTGGATGTTTGCAACATCCTGTCTGGTGTGCTGGCTCCAGTTTCCACACCTTGAACTCCTGAGTCAGGTAGGCTCAGATTGACACTTAAAACTGAGAAGGACAAATTTCACAGAACAGAAAAAAGGAAGGAAGGAAGGAAGGAAGGAAGGAAGGAAGGAAGGAAAGAAGGAAAGAAAGAAAGAAAGAAAGAAAGAAAGAAAGAAAGAAAGAAAGAAAGAAAGAAAGAAAGAAAGAAAGAAAGAAAGAAAGAAAGAAAGAAAGAAAGAAAGAAAGAAAGAAAGAAAGAAAGAAAGAAAAGAAGGAAGAAAGAAAGAGAGAGAGAGAAAAAGAAAGAAAGAAAAGAAGGAAAGTTAGTTTCATACAAAAGTGGCTGTGGAAAAGCTTAATCTAAGCAGACCTAAAATTAAGTTTTTGAAGGCTATGTTTAAAAGGGAACCATTAATAACTACACTCTCTTCTTAGCTAGCTGTCGTGATTAAAGTTCATCCTTGCCTTATATGTGATTATAAGGCACCTGCAGACTGGGAGGTAAACACATTGTTCTGGCTCTATGTTCCAATCTGGTAAATTAAGGATGTCTCATCTAAAGATGGTAAGATGAATACTGGTCAATGAAACAGCTTGGAAGCAACTGCCAAATATTCTATTTGAGTAAATGTGATTTCTTTTTTTCTGATTTCAGATTCACTTTTATTTTGCCCCCTATCATCAGTAGAATGAACTCTGCTTTCCTTGTTTCTCACTAATCATCTCTGACATGCATTTGGCAAACGTAGCTGTGAAAAGTTGTCCAAAGTGTTCTAAGTCAATTTAAACCCTTGGGAAGAAAGTATAAATGATGTCTTTGCATAAATTCCCTAGAACTAAAGAAAAAGAGCAAGTAAATATAGTATGTTCATGACCCTCTTTCTGTATCATTAATCCATTTGCTCCATTTGAAATGTTTTCCCACTTAATGGTATTTTTTCCAATTATATGTAAAGATAGGTTTTGCCATTCACTTTTATAAAATTTTGATTTCCAAATTCTTTCCCCTAACTTCCCTTCCCCTTCTCTAAGATAGCAAGAAATTTCTTAAAGCTTATACATGTATAATCATGTGAGTCATATGAAATAAATTTTAACATTTGCAACTTTATACATTCAGTGACTCATTATTTTCCTCTCAGGAAGCAGTGGTGATTCATTTTTTCCTTTAAACCACTATCATGAATGAGCATTGGACAAGAAAACTGAACTCAAAAAGATGATCAAGTACTAAATAAATATGAAGAAACTATTAATTGAATTAAATTAATTAGTATTGTATGCTACTTCATGGATATTTATCATTGCATATTTCCTTTCTGTCATAGAACCTGTATGATATTTCTTAATTCAAGAGAGAAGGAAAGAAGAAAGAGAAAAGAAGGAAAAACTGGGAGTTAATTTTATGCAAAAATGTTTGGGAAGGAAACTGGAAGGAAGGATTACAGTTTCTCTGAAATTGCCAAAACGTCAGAAAGATTTCTGTATCAAAATTATTTTTAAAATTTTTCTCCCTGTTTCTTTTGTGTTAAGTTCTTATTTAACCTTTTCATTCAAATAAATTTGATCATTTTCCAATATCTACATGGAAAATGGGGAATCCTGAGAAAATTTTCTAAATGGAATAGTCAAAATGAAAATTAATTAATTAATTCAACTCTGTTATTTCTTGAATAATACAAAAAAATAGCAGCTTTTGAGTTAGTGTTGGGTGACAAATGAAATCTTAGATGTTAGCTCCAGAAAGATTCATATTAATTTTATCTCAAAAATTTCTATCCTCCATTATCACAAGATGCCATATTGACTACCAATTTGAGTTGATGCTTGCAAAAGGTGTTTTATTACTGGTAATTTCTTTTAAAATTATTTAATTAATATATTTTTCATTTCATAATATCCTTTCACCTTATTAATTGCCTAACCCCTAAATGTTAACTATGATAAAAAAAAAGAAAAAAAAAGTTCAGTAAATCAAATAAATGTGTAAACCAAGATCTCAAATACAGGTAGTTTTCCATGCCCATTCACCACCTTTCACCTCTATGAAGAAAGGAGAGAGTTGCATTCCTATATTTTTACATCAATATTACACAGTATTTGAGGTTGATTTTATGCCTTCTACTTTCTTTTTTTTTTCTTTTTGCATATTGTTTTATTGGTTCTGCTTGTTTTATTCTGCATCCAATATATGATAATGAATGTATTGCTTTTTTCAAGTACTCTTTATATAAATTATATAATATATCCAACAATGACGAAAAATAATTCAGGGAAATTCAGATCAATTTAACAAACATTTCATTTAATACCCACTGTTCAGAACATTGAGGCTAGGTGGAGTGAGGGCATCATAAAAAAAGCAAATAAGATGTAGTACCTCTCATAAAATAACTTCAAGTCTAGTAAGAAGAATAAGAAAGCATAAAATCTATATAAGTAACAAATAAATCAAATTAAAATAATAAATGAACAAATGCATAAGGTAATTAGCAAAATACCATGAAAGATTCAACTTGCTAGCAGAGGGTGATTACTGACTACCTTTTAATCAGGCCACTTACCCACATCTGTTATTCCTATAGTTAATACAATCTATGTAATATAGATTGCACTGGCCCTAATGCTATAGGGAGACTAATGGACAACTTAGAGGTGTCTTACATCTTCTATTGATATTCACACAATTTTGAGAAAACTAAGTCAAGACCCCTAATATAGGAAGTGGATCCCTTGTAAAGAATTTACAGGATACCATGAATACTAGTCACACAGGATAAAAAAGACAGCAAAAGACTGTAATCATTCTGATTTGAAGGGGGGTATAGCAGCAAGCACCCCAGATTCCCCAGGGTGGCTGCCAACAGAGGTTCTTGGATCTGCTTTGATAAAGGAAAGCAACTCTAAATGGGTTAACAAGCTTATTTTAATCAATCAAATATGTATCGTTTACCTAGTTCAGGGGAAAAAGGTCTGCACCCAGAACTTCAGAGTATACAGACAGAATTATCAAGACAGAGAAACGGATCAAGTAGACAGGTTTCCAAACTGTCCAACCATTGCATCCATACCAAATAAATATCTGGGTTTTTCAAAGACTGGGGACTCTCAACAATGGCTTCCCAGAGTCTCATCTGATCAAATCACACAACAATTCTCAAAGTGATCCCCAAAACAAAGCCTCAAATCAGGATTTATATAGCCATCTCCTGGCTCAGAGAATGTAACAACCTTCTGGACCCACTGGCCAATCAAAAAGTATCTAAACAAGCCTCCCACCCCAGGCTCTAGGTGCACTTTAGCCTAGGGGCAGGGAAGATCTTAAAAATTTACATTCCCACTACAGGGGGCCACTTTGATGATATTTTACATCCACCCCAGTTCCAAGAGACTGAAATTAGTGAGAAATTGTGTAGATGAGATCTTTGTAGAAGATATTATAATTATTTGATTAGAAAATAACAAGGTGATCTATAGTTATAGGATGATATATAGGAATAAAAAGAATATAAATTCAAAAGATGTTATGCAATCCCATCCAGCAGTGACAAAAATTTTTCCTGTGAAATGTCACAGCCCTCATTTGATAAAAGAACATTTTAAGTTCCTTAATCATAACTCAAGAAGGATAGTCTCAGGAAAGAAATGTCCATTATTTATATAATGTTTTAAGCTTTACAAAATGCCTTATATATGTTAGCAGTTTGAAGTAGGTGATGTTATTATAACCCTTTTAGAGATTAGTAAACCAAAATAATTGGATCTTAAGGTACCTGTCTGGTATCACACAGGTAGTAAGAACTGAGGTCTTCCTTACACCAGGTTCAGTGCTCTATCAGCTGAAAGACCTAGGTGACTCTCTTCATTGGACATTAGAGATTAGATTCTTCTTTGATTTAATTTCCCTGAGAAAAAAGTGGTTGATGGAGAGAATAAATAGATGGAAAGATAGATACCTAGAATGATAGAGCTAGAGATGAATATTTATATAAAATAAAAGTGTCTTTATAGATAGATCAAGAAATCTAAAGATAGTATCTGTCTAATATAGATCAACATATAGATAATAGGAGATTATATGAGAGACAGAGAGAGAGAGAGAGAGAGAGAGAGAGAGAGAGAGAGACAGAGAGAGAGAGACAGAGAGAGACAGAGAGAGAGAGAGAGAGACAGAGAGAGACAGAGAGACAGAGAGAAGTTTTTGGTGTTACTTAGGAAATGATGATTGAATCAAAATATTAGAATGAATAGTTTTGTCCAAGTTTTAGAAAGGACCTCAGAAGGCATCTATTCTAACTTGTAGCACAGTAGGAATTCCTATTATTTTATTTCATGATGAAGCTTTGTGAGGTTTCTTTCAAACTTTGGTTGTGCTGACTTTAATTTCTCTTCTTTTCATTTGCTTCATATTTTCATAGCATCACATGGGCATGAAAAATATTATGCTGCTGTAAAATGCTTTTTAATGACATAAATGCTTTAAAAAGTATAGATACTATAAGTAAAACACTGTGCGTGTGTTTGTATTCCTTCATTTCACAATCTTTGGCCGCTTATCTTTTAATCTGTGTACTTTGGTTTTAAGATTTTACTTTAATAATTAATAAAATTTAATTTGATATTAATTATTTTAATGGACATTTTCTATATAAAAACCCTGCAGTATATGGCTTATATGACACAGTTCTTCCCTTATCCTCCAGAAGAAGACAAACAATGCTTGAAATGAAATCACCTTCCCGACAAATACACATACACATATGTGCATGCCTGTGTCTGTGTGTATTAGAATGAAGACAACAGGGAAGTTTCATTACATATGAGACCAAAATAAAATTGATATAATTTGTTTGAAACATTAAAAAGGAAGAATGAAATGGAAGAAAATGGATGGGAAGTTACTCATTTTGCATATAAATTGCATAATTACCCCATTCAGAGGCCCAGGTAGAAGCTGATAACCCTAATTAAAATAATTTTATGATATTACAGAACTCACTGAGAAACTTTTAGATTAAAAAAATCGTATCATTCCTTCTGTGTAATTGTTACTTGAACTTGACTTGTAATGATGAAATTGTGAAAAACAAAGAGATGTGTATATACATATATAAAAATATATGATATGTTTTCTATTCCAAAGCTCAATTTAAAAAACACAACAATAACACTAATACAAAATAAAACCTTCAATCTGAAAATGATATTATATTATGAGAAAAGGGATTTGAAAGCCTCTGGGGCTGAATTTCATTGTTTTGTTCTGATTGCAGTTGAAAATTCCAAATGAATGTGTTCAACCTAAAATTTATGCTACCTAGAGCAGTTATAATTAAGAAAGTAAAAAGCAGTGGCATTAGTTACCAAATATGGAATTATCTCCCAAACATCAACAAATCTAAACAGATATTTTATAAACTGGATGTAATCTTAATGAAGAAGGCATTTTACAAATCTTAAAATGCTATATAAGTGCTAGTTATTATTGCTAGTAGGCCAAAATTAGTTATACACATAAGCATGTATATTGATGATGAAGTTAAATTTACATATTTGCAGGACTACAGTCATTGTATCAAATGCTATAGAAAACTCAAGGATGATGAGATTTTGTTTTTTGTTTTTTTTGCTTTTTGGATGGCAATTGGGGTTAAGTGACTTGCCCTAGGCCACATGGCTAGTTTTAGTGTTAAGTGTCTGAGGCCGGATTTGAACTCAGGTCCTCCTGACTCCAGGGCCTGTGCTCTATTCACTGTGCCACCTAGCTGCCCTAGGATGATGAGATTTAAGAAAATAATTGGGTTATTAGGATTTAATTGATAACTTTTCAGATATGAGATGAACAAAAAAGGAAAATAATTTATAAGGGATTGAGGGACTGGATGATGAGAAATTTTAGAAGTTTGGTGAGAAAGGATAAATTGAGATGGTAGCTCTTGGTAGCTTAAGGGCACAAATGCCTGTAGACATGTGGACATTTCTACTTTTCCTTTTGTTTTTTGATTATAGAGAATTCAATGATAGAGGACAAATTATTATTTTGGGGTCAGATTAGAAGTAGCCAATGGAATGTGACAGTTTAAAGCCAAAGGAGTAGAGACAGTCTTTTTTTTTTTTTTCTAAAAAAGAACATCTTGAAGGGGTTAAGAAAAAGCAGAATCAATTTAATGAGATATTAGAAGGGATAGATCATCCTTTGAGATTAAGATAGAAAAGAAGGAATAGAGGATTGGAGAAGACAAGCATCCGTGTGTATAAGAAGTAAGCTAAAGATTTATATCTGATTATTTACATCATCTAAAAAATTAAGTCTAATGAATATTATTCTTTTGTGATGTGGGATTTATGATGGCTTTGGAGGACTCATGTATAGCAAAAAAAGGCTAGGAATAGTTATAATGGAAAATGCCAGCAAGTAATCTTAGGGGGCAAAAAAGACTGCCAATTGATTCGGTTGGTCTAGATAAATCAACACTGCCTGAAGAGAAGAATTTCAGAGCTTAAAATCTTGGACGGAATGTTACAAGTAATTAGAAGGTTCCAATTATGTTAATACCAATACATTGGTAAAGTGGAAAGGACTTGCACTTCACTAAATTTTAAAAGGTCAAGAAATGTTGAGGAAAAGATGGTTGGTAGCTGTGTCAATTTGAATATTGAATTTACCAAGGATGTTGATTAGACTCATCCATTTGTGGATGGATTGTTGTCTATACTTTTGAAAAGAAGATTCACATTGATAAGATTATAGAGCTAATTGAGCATTTGACAGCAGGGAATGAAAATCAAGACTGTGAGAGAGGATTCTGGGAAGGTGGTGAGATGGGTCAGAACTTGCCAGATTTCCCCTATAAACAAGAGAAAATAGTGTCTCAGGGTGAACATACAAAGCTAAAAATAAAAAAGAGATAGGGCAGAATAATAGTTCTTCTGCAATAATTACAGAAGATCTGAAGAAAAATCCCAGGACCAAGGTATGTTTTTTGTGAAGAGTAAACCCCTTGTGGCTTGGAGATAATTGGGTTGGGAGATTGCCCCAGCAACCTACCCACAGAAACTTTTACCTCCTCGACAATGTGGGGAGCCTCGTGCATGAGCCCAGGAAAATTGAAGCAATCTCTGTTGATTTGGAGGACTATTGCTAGTTGTGCTGCTAAGGTGAAGTCTTGGTCCAGAAGGAACTAGTGAGTGTAGAAAAAGTGAGCAAGGATGCTACTGCCTGTGGGCTCTTGCAGGAGGAGAGTGGAATTCTTTGTTTCAATTCCAAGATACAGTGGAGAAATGAGAAAAGTATCTGAGGGCAGAGGCAACACCCTTATATCCAATGAAGAGGTTAGGGTTAGGGTTGCTCTGGAGAGGGCAAAATATGAACACACTGGGTCGTGCCAAATGAATTTAACTCAAGTCTTCAAAGCCAAAGAAAAGTACAGCTTATTAAAAGTTGACTTGTATTGGACACAGAGTAAGTCTGTGCTAGGCCATTCTATGGCACGCTCACACCACATGGAGGGAAGATGGGATCTTATATACAGAAAGTTGTGGGAGAATCTAGGGGTGTTCTAGAGGAGGAGTTTAGGGAGGGACTTCAGGAGAAGTCACATTAGGTCAATGCGTGATTAAGGGTGGCAAGTTGCTGGAGGCTACCTGGAGACTACAAACAATGGTGGGCTAAGCCAGTCCAAGGTTGGATTGATACTTTGATAGGTTCAAGGGTGGGAAGTAGAAGGACAATGGAAGGCTAGGCTAGTAAAATGTTTGGGCCCAGCCACAATGTAAAGCTTATGGCCTCATGCAAATGCCTCATCAAATGGGATGATTTAATCAGTTCAAGGGGGGTTCAAAGAGCCTGAACTTCATCACTAAGACTAGATATGATTTTAAAAATTAAGTTGGTACAAACAAAAAAAGGGCAGGCAAAGGATAAAGAATCCAACCACAGAAAGTTACTATGTGAATAGAGATGGTTGGGATTGATCTTCAAAGATAGACACTGAATCAAAAAAAAAAAAGAGCCTTTCATTCCCCAAATAATAAAGTCAAATCATTATTTTCCCAAAAAGAATTCCTAGAAGAATTTAAAAGAGACTTTAAAAATCAAATGAGAGAGATTGAGGGAAAAAAATGAAAAAAAATATAAGAACAGTCCAAGAAAAAAACAAGGAGATTTTGAAAAGAAAGTCAACCAACTTGAAAAGGAGATCCAGAATGTTAAGGGGAAAAAAATGATTCCTTGACAATTAGAATTGGATAAAGGGAAGCCAGTGAAGTTATAAGAGACTAAGAAATAATAAATAAACAATAAAATAAAATAGAAGAGAAGAGAATGTGAAACATAAGAAAAACAAATTATCTGGAGGATGTAAGAGAAAACATAAGAACAATTGGAGTATCTTAAAGCTATAATAGAAAAATAACATTGATAAAATAAACAAGAAAAGAAAAAATTTCCTGAAGCATTAGAATAGGAGAAAGCAGAAATATAAAAAAAAAGTCCAATTGCCACCTGAAAGTGATTCTGTGAGGAAAACTTACAGCAATATTATAGTCAAAGTCTGAAACCCTCAGCTCAATGATAACATATTATGAGGAACAACAAAAAAAATTGAGATAGTTGTGCCAAAATTAGAATCACATGATATCTAACAGGGGGTACACTAAAAAGCCTGTAGATCTTTTAACACTATGTATAGAAGGGCAAAAGAAGTGGGACTGTAGCAGAAAATAACATACCCAACAAAGTTAAGTATAATCCTGAATAATAAAGGATATTTAATGAATTGTCACACTTTCAGAATTTTGTTAAAAAAACTGAGTTTACTAGAAGATTTGACATATAAGATACAATAGAATTATAAGGTACATATCAAAGAATAATTTTGAAGGGGTTACCCATAAAGAGGGTTAGGGTTCCTCTGGAGACCCCAAAATACCAACATGCCAGTTCCTGCTGAATGAATTGTCCTGAAGTCTTCTCAGCCAAAGAAAAGTAAATTTTATTAAAAGTTTGCTCGTATTATATGCAGAGTAAGTCTGTGCTAGATCATTCTATGGCACTCTTACTATTCTATGGCATGATCACAAAAATGGAGACCAGATGGGGTCTTATATACAGAAGGTTGTGGGAGGATTCTAGGGGTGGTCTACAGGAGGAGTTTGGGGAGGGTCTTCAGGGGGAGTTAATGAGGTCAATGAGTGATTAAGGGTAGGAGGCCACCTGGAGATTACAGACAATGGTGGGCTATGCCAGTTCAAAGGTGGATTGATATTTTGATAGGCTCAAGGATGGGGAATGTAGTAACAGAGGGTTTGAAGTCTAGTAACAGAGATTGGGCCCAGCCACAATGTAAGGCTTATTGCCTCATGGAAATGCCTCATCAAATGAGATGATTTAATGAGAGTTCAAGGGGGGGGGGGGTTCCCAGAGCCAGTACTTCAAGGATTCAAGAAGTGCTCTAGGTGGCTACCAGAGCCCATAACTCATCAATTACAAGGGATCAGTAGGACAGACTGCTTACCTTTTATATAAGCAAATATAAAATGTATTTCTAAGAATATTAGTAAGTGTGTAGTTTGTAAGAAAAATTGGGGCATACCTAAGTATCATATGATTCTTAAAGACTAAAACATTTAGGAACAGGAAAAATTAGTAATTATGTTATTCAAATGATGTCCAAGAGGAAGAGTTGATACACAGGAATTAGGTGAGGCAGGAGGGCTGATAATTTTGTAATTGTCTTTTCATCAGTAGAAGTATAAAGAGGGTAGAAGGGTATAAAAGTCTAAATTCAGAAAGAAATAAAAGGCTAAAAGGATAGGGAGGGGGAGATGAAAAGGGAGGAATTTCAAGAGAGGAGGGTGAGGAATTTGAATAAGAGAGTATGTAATGGAAGGGTATTTAGATTAATAAAAATGGGAGAACAAGGGAGGGATTCTTTGAGTGGGCTAGGTTAAGTAATAGAAGGGCAAATTAGATGGGTAGAAGTAAAGTAGAGTCAGGAGAGATAGGAAATAAGAAATACATACTAACATAAAATAAAAATCAGGAGTAGAATTTATTAGGAAAAAAAGTAGGGATATGTTCTCAGACAAAGTTAAAGCTAAAATAAATTTAATCTTGAGGTAAATGGGGAAACTACACTATATGTCAGCCATATTATTCAATATTGTTTAAGATTACTTAAAAAGATTATACAATATAAGGATGGAAATTTGCTATGTTATAGGGAATGATGAATTGATAGACTTAAAAAAATATGAAAATAATTGGACTTGTGAAGGTAAAGGTTACCCATTATCACGAAAAGAGAGGACAAATAAGAATAGTCTTACAACTATAATTTTATATAGATGAATATGAGTATTTATGTTTATATATGAGTGTGATTACAGATATCTAGGCATATATATGTATGTAAGAGTCCATATATAGTATATGCATCTATATATCTTTGCATGTATATGTATTTATGTTTGTATTTGTATTGTCTATGTATATATGTATGCATTTGTGTATCCATACACACACTTATGGGAGGTGCTGTGAGTGCCAAAATTATCTGTTATTAATATTGTCTCTAACAGATTATAAGTTGGCCCAAATTGGTAAAAAATATATTGTTACATGGAATTTGCTGTTACTCATGGTCTATTCACCAATGACTTATTGAAATTTCTGATTGGAATTTGAACAGGTAATTGTGTTGGTTTTTATTTGATTTTTTCTAGTGGTGTGACTTCTCTCCACTTAGAGAAACTGAGAGACTACATTTTCACTGACTGTTAATTGAACCACAAAGCATTTCTTTGAAATGTATTGCTTCTTCTAAACTAGGAAATCAAGTGGGGAATTACGTTTTCAGGCAGTTGATAGCATTGTAGTAAACACCAGTGTGAATGCAACTTTGTTTGGCAGATTTAAAAGCAGAAAGCACAATTACAGGAATAAATCACATTTAAATAGGTTTCAAAATACTTTCCTTTAAAAGATCTATATGGTGAAGGCAATGCACTTTGCAGATCAGGCAAATGAAGATCAAACAAAGGGAGGTTAGATGATTTGTCCAAGGTCAGAGGAAGTGTTAGAACCAAGATTTGAATTTAATTATTTCTTGGGACAGAATCAAGATGGTGGAGTAGAAGCAGGCCCTCCCTGCTGCTCTGGCTTCCACTTTCCCCAATCCATGTAAAAAGGGGACTCTTTGTAAAACAAACTTTGTAGCTGCAGAACCCACAAAATGACACAGAGAAGCTAACCTCCCACTGAGGACAGCCCAGCACACAGGAAGAACTCAGCCAGCATAGTGCTCTGGAAGTGGAGCCCAACCACAAGCCAAGGCTTTAGCCCCAGGGAGGGCTTGAATAGCCCCCGGAGAGAGGGACTCCAGATCAGCAGCAGCTGTGGCCTTTTCAAGATTTATCAACACATAGATGTGAAGGACAAAAAGAGAGGTGAGTGCATTCTGGTTTTTTGGACCCACTAAATGGAGTGTTGGCTTTTTCCCCCCTGGGGCAAGAAGCTGCTGAGACTCTGGTACAGGCAGCCAGTGCCACGTGATAGCTTCAACTCCTGGCCTCCAGAGTGTAGGGAGACCAAGCACCAGTCTGAGGGGTAATTGCTCTTGCTTTAACATTCTTGCATCTGGATTGCAGTCTAGGGTGGAGGTCCTGGGGTGTGTGTCTAGCTTGCCAGAGAATGTGGAAACCACAGAGAGGGCACCCATCTAATATCTCTGGCAGCTGAAAAAACCCCAGTGTTTGGGAGGAAAGCTCCCCTGTCTGGTGACAGAGTCCTACTCTGGCAAAAAGCCCAGGGGTCAAGTGACTGAGGGGCAACATGACCAGGCAAAGGAAACAAAGCAGACAGAAGATTCCAACATTAGATCCCATATTGGGGACAAAGAGTAGCAAACATGGTTCTGCACTAAAAGCTTCAAAGGAAAATACGAGCTGCTTACAGGCCATGGAGGACCTTAAGAAGCAGATAAGAGAAGTGGAGGAAAAATTGGGAAGAGAAATGAGAACAATGCAAGAAAATTACAAAATGAGAGTCAACATGCTGACCGAGGAAAATCATACCATAAAAAACAGACTAACTCAAATGGCAAAAGAGGCTCAAAAAGGAAATGAGGAGAAGAGTGCCTGAAAAAGCCAAATTTGCCAGATGGAAAAAGAATTTCAAAAGTTCAATAAGGAGAATCATTGCTTCAGAATTAGATTGGAGCAAATGGAAGCTAATGATTTTATGAGAAATCAAGATGCTGTTAAACAGATCCAAACAATGAAAGAAGAGAAGGCAATGAGGAATATCTCATGGGAAAAACCACTGACCTGGAAAATAGATTCAGGAGAAATAATTTAAAAATTATTGGACTACCTTAAAGACATGATAAAAGTAAGAACCTAGAAGTCATCTTCCAGGAAGTTCTCAAAGAAATCTGTCCTGATGTTTTAGAACAGGAGGGCAAAATAGAGGTTGAGAGAATCCACCTATCACCTTCTGAAAAAGATCCCAAAAGGAAAACTTCTAGGAATATTATAGACTGGTTCTGGAATTCTCAGATTAAGGAGATACTATTACAAGAATTCAGGAAGAAACAAATTGAATATTGTGGAAACACGATCAGGATAACCCAGGATCTGGCAGCTTTTAAACTGAGGAATTGAAGGGCTTGGAATATAATATTCCACAGGTCCAATGGGGTGGGATTGAAACCAAGAGTCACCTACCCAGCAAAAGTGAGTATCCAGTTTCAGGGGAAAATATGGTCATTCAGTGGAATAGAGGACTTTCAAGCATTATTTTTTTTTTAAGCAATCGGGGTTAAGTAACTTGCTCAAATTTACAGGGCCAGTTATTTCTCAGTGTGGTGCTAAGTATCCGAGCACGGATTTGATGCCCAGGTCATCCCGACACTGGAGGTGGTGCTCTTACTCGCTGAGCCACCTGGCTACCCCGCTTTCAAGCATTCTTGCTGAAAAAAAAAAAAAATATATATATATATATAGGAGGGTAAATGGGCATATGAATACATATGTGAATGTGTGTATATATGTTTACAGGTATACATAGATAGAGGGCACAGGACCAATTTAACAGGAATAGATGATGCTTAAAAGGTGAAATTAAGAGGTGAGAGAGGAACATAATGAGAAGAGATGGGGAGAGACAGAATGGGGTAAACTTTCTCATATAGAAGAGGCAAGGGAAAATGTTTACAATGGAGAGGAAGAATAGGAAGGCAAAAGTGAATGGGTCAACATTATTCCCATTGAATCTGGCTTGAGGAGGGAATGAAATACACACTAAAATGAGTATCTCACCCTCCAGGAAAGTAGGGGGGGGGAAAGGAGATGAGAGGGAGCATGATGGAAGGGAGGGAAGGGTGGGGGCAAGGGAATTTGGAAGCACTCACTTTTGAAAAGGGATGGGATCAAAGCAGAGAATAGAACAAGTGGGAGGTGGGATAGGAGGGAAGGAAATATAGTCATTCTTTTACAATATATCTACTATGTTATTGTTTTGCATTAGCCACACATGTACAACCTATACTGAATGGCTTATCTTCCCAGTAAGGGTGGTTTACAAGGGAGTAAGGGAATGAATGTGGAATTCAAAGTTTTAAAATCAAATGTACACACACACACACACACACACACACACATATATATATATATATATACTATTATTAATACTATTTCTTATGTAATTTGGAAATAAGATATACAAGCACTGGGGCATGGAGATCCACTGGAAAAGTTGAAAGGTATATGGGAGAAAATATGGGAGAGAGCAGATTGGAGGAGGGGATATCCTGTGGGACAGCTATTTTGGGGCAGTGGGTAGTGGAAGAATGGGGAGAAAATTTGTAACTCAAAATCTGGTGGAAATGAATGATGTAATTCAGAAATTAATAAAGCATTTGGGAAAAAAGAATTTAATTATATCTCAACACCTTAATCTAATATTCCTTTAACAAGTCAAGGATGGGGATGGAGCCAAGATGGTGGAGTGAATGTAGGAATTCACCTTAACTGCTCCATGAATTTAATCAGTAACTTCTAAAAAGTGAATCTTAATGTATTTTAGAGTGATAGAATCCACTGCGACTTGGGGTGTGACAGATTCCCATCTGTCCAGGAAAATGCTCACATGTGACTGAGCAAAGAGAGCACTGAATGTACAGAGTCTGGACCAGCGTGGACCAAAGACCAAACCACAGCACAGAGAGAGTGAGTGCTGGCCAGTGGCCAGCAAATTCACCCACAGAAGGGGAAATTTGCACACTTCTTACCGTGGGACAGAAGTTCTATCCAGAGCTGGGTAAGAGAAAAGCACAACAGTGACAGCAGCTTTTCCTGTGGCTACCAGACAACAAACTGGATGTTTAAAAATTACCTTCTTGAATTTCTTGGAGCCAAGATGGCTGAATAAACCCCAGACACTCTAATCCCTCTCCTTAACCCTGAAAACGGGGCGATTATTGCCCCAGTGTAAAATGCTGAAAGAGTGGAAACAATGACAGGCTTGGGAGTCCTAGAGGAAGGGTGTGACTAAATTTGTGCTGAGCCTGAAGTGAAGGGCAGGAGGAGTCCCAACAAACCCCATCTCAGATGACCAGCAGGAGATCTCTAAGCCAAGGGGGGTGGAGTCAGCAAGTGCTAACACCAGAATCCCAGGTGTGCCTTAGCAAAACCAGGGCTATCTGCAGACACTAGTGTGGCAGGCTGCCAGGTGCTGAGCCTACCTGAGCTGTAGTCCAGGGGCACAGAGGCAGAAACCTGAAGTGTCCAGACAACCCGTCCCTCACACCTTACTTTGTGAGTCCCAGTGTTACTCAGAGTTAACACTAAGAGTCCTGACCTTGGCCTCAGTCTAGGTACTTGGAGGCTATAGCACACAAAGTCAACAACCAGCCTCCTGGCTACCAGCTAAAGAAACATGAGTCAGAGTCCTCTGTACCCTAGAAGCAGAAATCCACTTTAAAAGCCAGGAAATAGGCAATCACAATGGTCAGGAAGCAGCTTCCAAGGGAAAACCAAAGATAATTGAATCCTATTATTGTAAATGAGAAAGATAACTTTCAGGAGACCCCATCTACACTATATCCTCACCTGAGACAAGAGAAGGAAATATTAACTGGTCCCAAGAAGAAACAAAACAAAACAAAACAAAAAAAACATTTTTGGAAAAGCTCAAGAAAGATTTTTAAAGCCAAATTTGAGAGGTTGAAGATAAATTGACCAATTCTTTTAAAATTACATTGGAAAAAAAATATCTCACTGAAGAAACAAAATACTTAAAAAGTAAAATTTGTGAACTTGGATGGGAGGTTCAAAATCTAACTGGAGAAAATACCTTCCTAAAAATAAAATCTAAACATATGGAAAAGGAGATTTTAAAACTGAGGAAAATAATTCACTAAAAATCAGACTCAGTAAAGTTGAAGCTAATGATTCTATGACACATCAACAATCAGTCCAAAAAAATATAAAGATAGAAAAATTAGAAGAAAATATTAAATATATTGTTGGAAAAATAACTGACCTGGACAATAGATCCAGGATAGAGCATCTAAGAATTATTCATCTACCATTAACAAAAACAGCCTGGACAACATCCTCCAATAAATTATCAAAGAAAACTGCCCTGAGGTCCTAGAACCAAAGGGTAAAATAGTTATGAAAAGAATTCAGCAGACACTTCCTAAAAGACAAACCCAAATTGAGAACTCAAAGAAATATTGTAGCTAAATTCCAGAATTATTAGGTCAAGGAGAAAATACTGCAAGCAGCCAAAAAGAAACAATTCAAATATCATGAAACTACAGTCAGGATCACCCAGGATCTAACAGAATCTACATATTCATATATTCATATGCCCATATAGCCTCCTATATAGACATATATGTATGTATGCATATATATGTGCATGTGTGTGTATATGCACACACATTAATATTCCCTTCAATTATTCTCATACTGAAAAAAGTTTCATAAATTACAATTATCATTTTCCATGTAGGAATGTAAATAGTTCAGCTTTAAAAAGTTCCTGATGATTTCTTCTCCCTGTTTACCTTCTCACACTTCTCTTGCTTCTTGTATTTGAATGCCAAATTTTCCATTCAACTCTGTTTTATTTTCATCAAGAATGTTTGAAAGTTCTCTATTTCATTGAATGACCATATATTCCCCTGAAACATGATACTCAGTTTTCCTGGGTAGGTGATTCTGGGTTTTAATCCCAGCTCCTTTTTCCTCCAGAATATCATATTCCAAGACCTGTGATCCTTCTATGTACAACCTGCAATATAATGTGTTATCTTGATTGTGTTTCCACAATATTCTTTTTTTTTCTTCTTGGCTGTTTGTAATATTTTCTCCTTGACCTGGGAACTCCAGAACCTTGCTATAATATTCCTATGAATTTTCTTTTTGCTATCTTTTTCAAGAGGTAATTGGTGGATTCTTTCAACCTCTATTTTGCCCTCTGGTTCTAAAACATCAGGGCAATTTTCCCTGAGAATTTCCTGAAGGATAATTTCTAGGTTCTTTTTTGTTATCATGGCTTTAAGGTAGTTCAATAATTTTTAAATTCTCTCTCCTGGATATATTATCCAGGTCAGTGGTTTTCCCTATGAGATTTTTCTCATTGCCTTCTTTTTTTTTTCATTTGTTTGGATCTCTTTAACAGTATCTTGATTTCTCATGAAGTCACTACCTTTCATTTGCTCCAGTAATTCTGAAGGCATTATTCTCTTCAGTGAGCTTTTGAGATTCTTTTTCCATCAGGAAAATTTGGATTTTTAAGGCATTTTTCTCTTCATTTGCTTTTTGAGTCTCTTTTACCATTTGAGTTAGTCTATTTTTTAAGCTATTATTTTTTTCAGTCTGGTTGTTGATGCTCTTTTCATTATTATCTTGCATCGGTCTAATTTCTTTTCCCAATTTTTCCTCCACTTCTAGTATTTGGTTTTCAAAATCCTTCTTAAGTTGCTCTATGGCCTGTAACCTGTTCATATTTTTTCTTGGAAGCTTTTGATACAGGAGATCTGACTTCATTTTCTTCCTTCTGTTCCATGCTTTGATTCTTTGTGTCCCCAAAATAGGAATCTAAAGTAAGATTGCTGTGCTTGCTTTGCTTCCTTTGCTTGCTCCTGTTGCCACTCAATTATTTGACTTTTGAATTTTTGCCATAGTAGAACTCTGCCTCCAGGGAGGAGAGCTTTGTCCCAAATCTCTAGAGTTTCCACAGCTGCTGGAGCTATTAGTTGGCTGCCATTTTTGAAGCCTCCACCAGTTCTTGCACCTGGTCACACAACCCAGGGCCTCCACCACAGACAGTTATCCAGATCCAAGCAAGTTAAAGCAAGAGCAATTACTCCTCACAATGGTCACTTGGTGCCCCTACAATCTGCAGGCCAGAAGCTGTGAAGCAGCTATGCAGTGATGGTGGCAGCCATACTGCCCCTCAGCTGCTTCTCTCTTGGGGGGAGGGGGAAAGGTAGAGGCTGGACTGCACTCCTGGACCCCTTATTTCCACAATGTCCACACTGACCTCTCACTTTGTCTTTGGCATTTATGGGTTGATAATTCTGGAAACCATCACAGCTGCTGGTGATCTACTTTCTTGAAGTCTGCTCCGGGATTGGCAAAACTTTGAAGCTGAAACCACAGCTTCATGCTGAGCTGGGTACTTCTCCCAGCATGCTCTGATCAACCCTTACTATCTACCTGCTGGGCTGCCTTCAACAGCAGGTTTGTTTCTGTCTGTCACTTTGTGGGTTCAGTAGCTCTAAAGTTTGTTTATTGTAATTTTTATACATATTTAAGGTAGTTATGGGGGGAACACCTGCTTCTATCCCATTATTATATTATATTATAATTATATTATATTTTATTTATATTTATATATTATATATATATGTAAAATAATTATATTATATACATTATATATTATATTATAAAATCAAAGATTTTGAAATTTCTGAAGCTGAAAACAATAGTCAATACCAAGTAATCCAAAAGGGTGTAATGGGAATGCAAATTTGGAAGATCTTCCCTGCCCCTAGGCTAAAGTGCACCTGAAGCCTGGGGTGGGAGGCTTGTTTTTCAGTAGATATTTCTTGATTGGCCAGTGGGTTCAAAAGGTTGTTACATTCTCTGAGCCAGGAGAAGGCTTTGTTTTGGGGGCTCACTTTGAGAAGTGTTCTGTGATTTGATATGGATTCTGGGAAGCTGTTGTCTGGAGCTCCCCGGCTTTGAAAAACCCAGATGTTGAAAGCCAGATATTGATTGGGTATGGATGTAATGGCTGGACAGTTTGGAAAGCTGTCTACTTGATCTGTTTCTGTCTTGATAATTCTGCCTGTGTACTTTGAAGTTCAGGGTACTGACCTTTTCCCCTGAACAAGGTAAACGATATTTGTCTTACTGATTAAAGTGAGCTTGTTAACCCATTTTGAGTTGCTTTCCTTTATCAAAGCAGATCCAAGAACCTGTGCTAGCAGCCACTCTGGGAACGCTGGGGTGCTTGCTGCTACAAAGGGCAATATAAAATTCTGTACTTATGAATTTTTAAACTAAATTTAATAGATGTTTTATCAATTCAAATCCAATACCATATAGCATATGCTAGATTATTGAACACATTTGTGTTGTAAATTAAGATATGGTAAGAAATAACAAAAAGAAATCAACCTTGAAATCTGGAAGACACAGTTGGATGTATACTGAATCATATTAACAATGTTGCCATTGACTTTTCAACATCTCAGGGAACTTTAGAAGTCTATTATTTATGGAGTAATTGCTGACTTACATTGATGGAGGAAGTTTCAACTACATTAGTTTCAAAGGGTGATAAAAAACAATTGCTTGTTTTAGATATTTAGAATTGTCCCTTAATTGATAGAATGTAATTTTAATAATATGTAAAGGATCAGTATAAAATTGTAAAAAAAAATTCCTGGTTTTGGAGTCAACATTCTTCAGTTCACATTCCAGCTCTGCCATGTATTCCCTGTGTGATCTGGAACAAGCCACTTTCCATTTCTAGTCTTAAGTCTCCTAATTATTAAAATGAAGAATCTGAAATTAGTTTCCCTTTAAGAAGATTTTTGGCTCTAAGTCCCTGGATTTTAATTATATGAGTATGTTTTATATTCAACAAAGCAGTTAGATACAGTTTCTTCTCACTAGTCATTTGCAGGTATAGGACAGTATGATTTAACTGTCAAGACACAAGGATGATAATGAATCAAATTTAATTTCTTTCAGATGTCAATACAGAAAAACAAACTAAATGATATATACATAGCATAATAGCTCATTGTTATATGCTGTTTAAGTTCAAAAAATCATTTTGCATTCATTATCTCATTTTAACCCCAAAACGATGCTATCAGGTAAGTGCTATTATTAGTTCCATTTTATAGTTGAGAAGAGTAAAGCTCATAGAAATTAAGAAACTTAAGAAGTTTAAACTAACTATTAAGTATCTGAGTTGGAATTCAAACACAGATCCTGTTGCTGAGACCAGCATATTATCCACAACCCACTTTCTCTCCAAGTGAGATAGGTACGGTGCTACATTTGCTCTTCTGAGTCATGTACATGGTTTCTACTCAGTTACTAATTCTTTGTACATGTTCTTATGATCTATAACATTAACTCACTTAAGAAGGGTTACATAGTTTCCAGAAATACAGCATATGCTGTAAAATCTTTCTTAAATATAAGTAGATATGTAAATCAATATATACATAGCTTCTGGATGAAGAGCAAACCAAGGGTCTGGCTTATTGTATGATGTTATTATAGTGATTTCCTATCCCTGGCCTCCACTCCCATATGTGTATTTGATTCCTCATTGGCTTTACCCTCTTTTTGATCTAAGACTAGAAAAGCTTAGCACACAGTAGGCAGTTAAAAATTTTTTTCACTTATTCATATATATATATGATATGTATACATAACACATGCATGGGTATATATCAGCAAATGACAATTTTTATCTTCCTTCTCCTATTTTTTTTCCATGTAATTTGGAACAGATTCTCTCCTGGGGCTATTTTCTAAAACTTAATTTTCCTTTGTAAAACTTGGCTGAGAAATAAAGGACAAAATATATTATTATAGAGGAAGTATGTCATCAGTTGTATGACAACACAGAGCTTATGGACAAAAAGATTAAAATTGCCTAAGTATAAAAACACTGAACTCAATATGGATTTAGAACCCTTGATATCCATGGAAGCTTTAGGTGCTAATTGGGGGCAATATATAAGCCTAATTAAAAATGTAGAGACCTTGATCTTACTATGCCAGAAATGAAATGAGCTTATCATAGAGTAATGAAACAGGAAGGATTTAAGTGACTTAATTCCTCAATATTTATTACAGGTACTGCAATTTTCAAAGACTGTTTACTAAATCATAGAGGGATTGCAAACCAATTCCTTTAAGTGTTGAAATCAGTATCCTTGTTATAAGTGTGATCTGAGAGTCAATCAACATTGAATGAACATCATTCTGAGAGGTAGAGTAGGCCTGTGCAGACACAATAAAGCATTAAATTAGATGATAGATATAGAGATAAAATGGGTGTTAAAAGATATGTGATTCTATAGTTCTATTTTACTGATGAGGAAAACAGGGCCAAAAGAGGAGAAGCAATTTGTCTAAGGTCACATTGGTAGTATGCAACAGTCATTTTAAACCCACATCTCTGATTTCCAATTCAGCATAATTTCTACTGTATCACCATGGATTAGAACAAGACAGAGGACTTTTAAGAAATGAGCAATTATAAAATTCTGGTTTGAAATGAGCACTAAATTTCAATCCTTTTTCTTATCATTAAGGGTACTGATAAAATGGAGCCTCTTAAAACAGTGCTTACATGTAGGAGAGATAAAATATAGATAGATAGATAGATAGATAGATAGATAGATAGATACATACATACATACATACATACATACATACATGCATAGATACATAGATATATAGATACATAGATATATAGATACATAGACAGACAAATAACATATCTCAATATAAATATTATTATATCTTGAGATATCTATGTGTCTATATCAACTGATATTCATATATCTATATTCTATCTATCTCCTATTGTCTGAGATGGAGGGTGGAGGAAAGTTTCCTCTGTTACAACTGGTGATATGCGGGAAGAAACAAATGACAAAAATTGATATTTCAGAAGTGTCTAATGCCTCATGGGAAAATTATAATTTTAATTCTTGAGAACTATATCTTTGTTACAACCTTTAGAAAAGGTATAGATAGACAAAGGATATGGGTATATATTGACTTTGATGTGATGATTTTTAAAAAATAATTACTAGGTGAAAAATGATTGTACTGGGAGAAGAGGAAAGGAAAAGATAGAAAAAGGCTAAATTATATCACATGAAGAGGCACAGACACCTGTTACAGTAAAGGGAAAGAAGGAAGGGAGATGAGCTTTGAAAAAACCTTCTCTCATTGAATTTGGCTCAAAGAGGGAATAAGACACACTAACTTGAGTATAGAAATGTATTTACCCTAAATGAAATAGGAGGGGGAAAGGGAAATGATAATAGAGGGAGTGAATAGAAGAGAGGGCAGAAGAGGTGGAGGAAGTAGTAGGGTACATGAGAAAGGGAGAGGTGCTGATAAAACAGAGGGCAGACTGAGGGAGGTGGTGTTCAGAAGCAAAACAGTGGGTAGGAGTGTAAGGGAAAAAGAGAGAGAGAAAAGCATAACCAAGGGGGAAAATATGATTGTGAGAAAGACACAGTTAGCACTCATAACTCTGAATATGAACGGGATGAATTCTCCCATAAATGGAAGTGAGTAGCAGAGTGAATTAAAAAATATAATCCTCCAATATGCTGCTTACAAGAAATATATTTGAAGCAGAGAGACACACAGAGTAAAGGTAGAAAGATTAAATAGAATATATTATGTTTCATTTAAAATAAAAAAGGTTAGCAATTCTATCTCAGACTAAGCAAATGCCAAAATATATCCAATTAAAAGAGATAAGGAAGGAAAATGCATCCTGCTAAAAGGTACCATAAACAATGAAGCAATATCATTTCTAAATATATATAAAACAAGTGTTACAGTATCCAAATTTTTAGAGGAGAAGTTAATGGAGGTACAGGACGAAGCAAATAGCAAAACTATACTTGTGGGAGATCTCAACCTTCCTAATTCAGAACCAGAAGAATCAAACCACACAAAAACAAGAAGTTAAGGAGGTGAATAAAATTTTAGGAAAGTTAGGTATGGTAGAACTCTGTAGAAAATTGATTGGGGATGTAAATGAATATACCTCTTTATCAGGGGTACATGGCACCTACATAAAAATTCAACACAGAGTAGAACATAAAACCCTCAAAATTGAATTCAGAAAGACAAAACTATGAGTGATTTTCAGATCATGATGCAATAAAAAGTACATGTACTAAAGGGTCATGGAAAGATAGAACAAAAATTATTTGGAAACTAAATACTCTAATCTAAAAAAAAAGTAGCTCAAAAAATGAATCAGAGAAATAATAAATAACTTCATCCAAGAGAATGACAATAATGAGACAACATACCAAAACATATGAGTTGCCATCAAAGAACTTATTGGGGGAAATTTTAAATCTCTAAATGCTAACATGAATAACATAGGCAAAAGAGAGAGCAATGTATTGGGCATGAACCTTAAAAAGCTGGAAAAAGTGCAAATTAAAAATCCCCAATTAATTAATAAATTAGAATTTCTGAAAATCAAAGGAGAGACTAAAAATATAATTGAGAAATCTGTTGAAGTAAAAAATAGAATAAGAACTGGCTCAATAAAAAAAATTGAAGAGATAGAGCCTTGGTTAATGTGATTAAAAAAAAAGAAAGAAGAAAACCAAATTAACAGCATTAAAAATGAAATAAGTGAATTCAAAACCAATGAAGAGGAAATTAAAACAATAATTAGTAACTATTTTGCCCAACTATATGCTGATAAATCTGACAATTTTAGTGAAATGGATGAATACTTACTAAAATATAAATTTCACAGATGAACTGAAGAGGAAATAATATACTTAGCCCCATTTTGGAATAAGACATTGAACAATTCATCAATGAACTCTTTCAGAAAAAAATCTTCTGGGTGAGATGGATTTGCAAGTGAATTTTTTTTTGGAGGGGGGATGGCAAGGTATTTGGGGTTTAATGACTTCTCCAAGTTCAGCCAGTAAGTGTTAATTTTCTGAGGCTAAATTTGAGCTCAGGTCCACCTGACTCCAAAACTGGTGCTTTATTCACTGTGCTACCTAGTCATGCCAGCAAGTGAATTCTAACAAACATTTAAAGAAAATTATTTCCCAAATTATAAAAACCATTTGGAAAAACACACAAAAAAAGGAATCCTGTTAAATTATTTTCATGATACAAATATGATATTGATATCTAAACTGGTAAGAATGAAAAGAGAGGAAACAAATTTCACTAATTAATAGAAATGCAAAACATTTAAATACATTTTAAGTAAAGTAATGCCCAAGAGATTACAGTAATTTTCATGAGGATACTACACTGTGGTCAGACAGGATTTACACTGGAAATGCAAGACTGGTTCAATATTAGAAAAACCATCAGCAAAATTGACTATATCAATAACAAAATTAATAGAAATCATATGATAATCTCAACAGAAGAAAGATTTGGCAAAACACATTGCCCATTCCTCTTAAAAACACTAGCAAGCATAGGAATAAATGGTTTCCTTAAAATGATAAGTAGCATCTATGTAAAACAATTGAGAGGCATTATATGTAATGAGAATAAGCTAGAAACATTTCAAATATGATCAGAGGTGAAGAAAGGATTTCTTTTATCACCACTCTAATTGAATATTTTCTGAAAATGTTATCTTAAGCAATAAGAGATGAAAAATAAGTTGAAGGAATTTAGTATGTGATGAAGAAATAAAGCTATCATTCTTTGGAGATGATAGATTGGCATACTTAGAAAATCCTTAAAAATTAAATAAAAAAAACCTACTTGAAATAATTAACCATTTTATCAAACCCAGCAGAATACAAAATAAGCCTATATAAATCATTAACATTATTTTACTAACAAAGTTCAAGAAGAGAAGATGCAGAAATTCCACTTAAAGTTACTGTAGATATTATAAAATATTTGGGAGTTTACCTGCCAAGACAAACCTAGAAACTGTATGAATACAATTACAAAACACTTTTAACACAAAAAAGTCATATCTAAATAATTGGAAAAATATCAGTTGCTCATGAGTAAGCCAAGTTAATGTAATAAAAATGACAATTCTATCAAATTTACTTATTCAGTGCCATACCAATCAAACCACTAAAAATTATCTTGCAGAGCTAGAAACTGTAGAAACAAAAAGCAGCTGGAAGAACAAATGATCAATAACATTAAAGGAAATAACAAAATGAAATGAAATCCAAGGTATGGTGGCCTAGCCATATTGGATTATATATACTATAAAACAGTGATCATCAAAATTACTTTCTCCTGGCTAAAAAAAAAGTAAGTGGTAGATCAGTGGAATAGTTTAGGAAAAGAAGACACAGTAGTCAAAGACTATATAAACTACTGTTTGATAAACCCCCAAACTCTAGTTTCTGGAATAAAAACTAATTATTTAACAAAAACTTTTGAGAAAACTGGAAAACAGTAGGGCAGAAACTAGGCATAGACCAACATCTTACACAGTGCACCAAGATAATGTGAAAATGGGTAAATGATTTAGACCAAACATGCACATCCTGTGGCTTGTGGATCACTTAGGACCCTTGGACCACTTGCAACATGACACAGGATCTCTTCAATGTACAAAGAATTTTTTCCTCTACATTTTTCATAGTACACCCCAAATCTTTTGGTGTCTTGCAAGTGGTTCAAGAGTCCAAGGGCCAGAGTTTGTACAGGCCTGTTTTAGATATAAAAGATAAGACTATAAGCAAATTAGGTGAGCAAGGAATAGTTTACCTGTCATATCTATAGAGAATGGAAAATTTGTGACTAAACAAGATATAAAGAACCTTATGAAATGCAAAATAGATAATTGTATTACATTAAATTGAAATATTTTTTGCACAAACAAAGCCAATGCAAACAAGATTAGAAGGAAAGTAGAAAGCTGAGAAGCAATTTTTAGAGTCAGGGTCTCTGATAAAGGACTCCTTTCTGAAATAGATTTAGAATTGAGTCAAATTTATAAGAATACAGGTCATTCCACAATTGATAGATTGTTAAAAGATATGAACAGGCAGTTTTCAGATGAAAAACCTAAAACTATATATAATTATATGAAAAAAAGCTTCTAAAACACTATTGATTAGAGAAATTCAAATTAAAACAACTTTTGATGTACCACATCATACCCATGAGATTGGGTAACATGGTGAAAAAAAGAAAAGAGGAAAATGATAAGTATTTTAGAAAATGAGGGAAATTTTAAACATTAATGCATTGGAGGAGGAGTTGTGAACTGATCCAAACATTCTGGAGAGAAATTTGGAGTTATGTCCAAATGGCATGAAAATTCTGCACCCCCTTGATGCAACAATAGCAATACTAGGTCTGTATCTCAAAGAGAAAATAAAAAAGGTAAAAAGACCCACATGTAAAAAAATATTTATAGCACATCTTTTTGTGGTGGCAAAGAATAGGGAATTGAGGGCATGTCCATCAATGTGGAATGGCTATATCAGTTGTGGTATATGAATGTAATGAAATACATTTATTCCATAAGAAATAATGATCAGTCAGATTTCAGAAAAACTTGGAAAGATTTATGTGAACTGATCCTGAGAGAGCAAAACCAGAAGAACATTGTAAACAGTAAAATCAACATTGTGCAATGACAAAATTGGATAAACTTAAGTCTTTTCAGGAATGCATTGATCTAAAACAATTCCAGAAGACTCATGATGGAAAATGCTCTCCTAATCCAGAGAAAGAACTATGGAGTCTGAATGCAGATTGAAGCACACGATTTCCTCTCTGTTTTTTTTTCCTTTTTCTGATTCCCTAAAATGACTAATGAGGAAATATGTTTAATATGATCATACATGTATAGCCCATATCAGATTACATGCCATCTTGGGCAAGTGGAGGGGAGATTTAGAAGTCAAAATCTTATAAAAATGAATATTGAAAATTAAAAACAAAGTAATATTTTAAATGGGTCTAAGTAATCCAACTTTTTCTATTTCACATATCTCATATAGTTTTCATCTATATCTATCTATCTATTAAGATTTTTATAGAATTTCAAAGTAAGAGAGGAAGAGGAGAATGAGGAATAGGAAAAATAGAGAAAGGGGGTGATAGAAAGGTATGGGTAGGTAGAGAGGGATAGAAAGAGATACCTGGGAACAGAGATACAAAGAGGAATAGCATCCAGGCAGTATAAAAAAATCTTCTATCACAGGGCATACTTGATCTCAGCTTTTAATTAATTAATGATTCTAAGGCACAGAGGTTAGAAGGAAATAAATGGAAAACACAATATCAAGAGATAAACTGATGAATTTGGAGACTGGCAAGACCAATTGAATTGGGAATTAGAATTTGTAGAGTAAAGTAATGAAGAATTTGGAATTGTAGGTAGGATCCAGATAGTGAATGACTTTAAATGACAATCTGATAAATTTGGATTTTAATGTAATGCTAGTCCCTGAGGGTTCTTTCTTTATATGACCATAACTGCACTTTGACATTTATGCGTAGGATGCATTGATTGAAGAAAGAAGAGAAAAGAAAAAAGGATACTAATTAGGACACTATTGATAAAAAAAAATCTAGGCAAAAGCTTATAAGGGTCTAGATCAAGGTGGTGTCCTGGTAAATAGATCAGAAAGAAGAGATATTCAATGTGTGAATTAACATTGTCATATTATTATTGAAACTTATTAACAATATTTAAATATTGAAGACATGAGCAAATACAAAATTAGTCTGAAATTATAAATCCAGATACAGGATAACTTTGGTCTCAAAAGAAATAGAGACTGGGGGATCCAATAGAAGTTAAGAAGTAGCCTGAGATCTCCCCAGTTTCCTCTGGAATCAATGTTAAATCAAAACTCTAAACAGATTACAGAGTGACAAGACCCATGAAAAGATAGTAAAGTGTTTTTTTTTTTGTCTGAAGACATCTTGGAAGTACTTTAGGAAAGGTCTGCCTGCCTTTGGTAAAAGGGGAGTGCAGCCCAGTGCACGCAGTGTCCAGACAAGCCAGTGGGAGGCTCTTTGCCACAATGCAGAACAACAACTCAAAACCCTTGGTCCTTGCTCAGCAGGCTAGTGGCACAGTAGGTTAGCTCTGAGGCCTTCAGCGCCACCACAGAAGGCAAATTTCCAGCTCTTGAACAACAACAAAATCAGAGAAACTAGTCCAGGCTGCCCTAGTGCAGCGACCAAGCTGTGTGTACCTGAGGCCCTGGCATGGAAGGGCAGTAACAAGGCATCTTGCCTCCAGTGCAAGAAGGTTGGGAAAGTGCCCCCTTTTCCAAGGAGGAAAGATTAACTTTCTTAAAAGTAAGCCAAAAGAAGAGCTCCAACCATAGAAAGCTACTGTGATGACAGGGAAGATCAAAACACAATTTCAAAAGAGGACAATAAAATCAAAATGCCTACATGTGAAGACACAAAGGGGAAGACGAATTGATCTCGAGTCCAAAAAGTTATTTTGTAATAGCTTGAAAAGGATCTTTTAACAAAAGTAAGAGAGATAGAAGGAAAACTGGGAAAAGAAATAAGAGTTATGCTGGAGAATTAAGAAAAAAAATGTCAACAGCTTGGAAAAGGAAGCACAGAAATTGACTGAAGAAAACAACTCCTTAAAAATAGAATTAGCCAAATGGGCAAAAATCCACTGAAGAAAAGCACTCCATTTAAAGTAGAAATGGAAAAATGGAAAAATTTAGTTTAAAAAAAGCAAACTGAAGAAAATATTTCCTTAAAAATTGGAATTGGGCAAGTGGAATCTAAGAAGTCTATATGACATCAAGAATCAATGAAAAAAATTCAAAATAATGAAAAAACATAGAAAAATGTTAACTACCTCATTGGAAAAAAATACTGATCTAGAAAATAGATATAGGAGAGGTAATTTAAGAATTATTGGACTACTTGAAAGGCATGATCAGAAAAAAGAGCTTAGACAACAACTTCCAAATAATTATTTAAAAAAAAACTGCTCTCATATCCTAGAACCAGAGAGCAAAGTAGGCATTGAAAGAATCCACTCATTACCTCCTTAGAAATTACAAAATAAAACTTCATTAAATATTGCAGTAAAATTCCAGAATTATCAGGTCAAATATAAAATGTTGTAAGTAGTAAGAAAGAAACAATTCAAATGTCAAGTAATGGTAGTATAATAGGACAGAAATCCATCAAAGGAGTATAAATTGGGTTTTAACATGGGATCCTAAGGAGAAAAATGCAAATTCAAAGAAGCCATTTGGTAATGACTAAGTAAGTAGAAGGTAACGAAGTTGGGTAGAATGGGTAAGAATCAACAGTAAAGAGACAGAAGACCAAAATTCCAAATGAAAGGTGTAGCAATATGAGCAAACACGTGAGTCGTTAAGAGAGTGGCATTTTTGAAAGCAGAAAAAGTAGTAGAGATATCAATATATCAGTTTATTAAAATGTATTATTTATTTCATTACATATTTCCCAGTTTCATCCTTAAAAAGTTTTAGCATTTATTTATTTATTTATTTGCTTTTTGGATGGCAATTGGGGTTAAGTTACTTGCCAAATGTCACACTGCTAGTTAAGTGTTAAGTATCGGAGGCTTAATTTGAACTCAGGCTCTCCTGACTCCAGGGCCAGTAATGTATTTTACAAATGTTTTGAGTTCCAAATTTTGTCTTTCATTCCCATCCCCAACCCTTGAGTAGGGAAATAATGTCATGTTGATTATACATGTGGCGTCCTGCAAAGCATTTTTCCATATCAGTCAATGTTGTAAAATAAATCACACACATATACAGAAGACAAATAAAGAAATTGAAAAATGAAGTAATCAATAAATTCAGAATTAATATATTCTCCTTCTAGAGGAGTATAGCATACTTCATATTTAGTCCTGTGGAATTTTCATAGATCATTTTCTTCATCAGAGTAGCTAAGTTTTTCACAGTTGATCGTCATTATAATGTTGTTGTACAATATTCTGCTGTTTCTGCTCACTTAACTTTCTATCAGGGTGGATAAGACTTTCTATTCTTTCCTAAAACCATTCTGCTCATCAAATATATCCATCCTCCTATATGTGTCCATAACCAGTTGTCTCTCACCCCATTTCTTCTGCACTCACCAGTACATGTGCTGGTTCTTCTAGCCCAGGATAGTGTCTCATGAGCACAACTGGCTCTGGCATTCCTTGTCAACAGAGGTTCCCTAGATCTTCCCCAGCTCAGAGACCCAACTATCCTCTCTGTGATGGGGGTAAAAGTTTTTCTGCTTGAGGCCGAGTCAACCTCTCCATCAAACTAACCCCAGGCCTTGCCACTTGTTTCATTGGTCCCTAAACTTGAAGCGTCTGCCCTTCACAGGGACAAAACCTCTTCATGGGATTTTTCTTCAGCTTTTCTCTAAATTACCCAGGAAGACGCCTTTTCTGTTCCTAATTTTTTTTTCATTACTCTATGTTCATCATGAGGTGTTCGTTTATCTATTTTTTGGAAGAAAGGCTTGAGAATTTGAAATTTTCTGACCTACTCTGCCATCTTCTCAGAATCCTTTCTCATTCATTTCTTAAAGTGTAATAAAATTCCATCATAATCTCACATCACATCTTGTTAAGACATTCCCCACTTGATAGGCATCCCATTACCTTCCAATTATTTAGCCCCAGGAAAGAGTTGTTATAAATATTTTTGTACATATAGGACATTTTCTTTTTTTTTTTAATTCTTTTTTGGGGGATACAGAACCAGCAGGGGCACTGCAAGCTCAATGGGTATGTACAGTTTTATAGCCTTTTGAAATAGCTCCAATTTGCTCTACAGAATGGTTGAATCAGTTTGTAATTCAATAAACAGTGCACTAAAGTTTAATTTTTCACACTTCTCCTCGAACAATTTTCTCATTTACCTTTTTTTTCCCATTAGACAATCTAATAATTTATCTTGAAATTGCTTTAACTAGCATTTTTCTAAAAAGTACAGTTAGAGCTTTTTATATGACTATGGATAACTTTAATTGCTTCATATAAAAACTGTAAATATCTTTTGACCATTTATCAATGGGGGAATGGCTTTTATTTTTATAAGTTTGACTTAGTTCTCTATATTTTTGAGAAATGAGGCCTTTATCAGAGAAACTTGTTTCAAAGTTTTCCCTTTTACTATTGCTAGCTGTATTTCCCTCCAACTTACCCCCCATTTATTCTATTCTCTCTCAACTTTTACCCTGTCACTCCACAAGTGTTTCATTTCTGACTACCCCTCCCCCAATCTGCCCTCTCTTCTATGCCACCCAGTTCTCTTATCTCCTTCCACTCCTGCTTTCCTGTAGGGCAAATTTAATTCCTATACCCAATTGAGGGTTCATGTTCTTCCTTCTTTGAGCCAACTCTGATGAGAGTAAGTTTCACTAACTCCGCTTCATCTTCTCCCTCTTTTCTTCCACTGTAATTTTTTTCTTGCCTCAAAAATGTGAGATGATTTAGTTCATTCTGCTCCTTCCTTCCACATTCTCCCAGTACATTCCTCTATTGCACATTGATTTTATATTTTTATATACCTTCCCTTCATATTCAACTCACATTTATGTCCTTTGTCTATATATACTCCTTCTAACTACCCTAATAATGAGAAATGTCTTAATGAGTTGCAAATACTATCTACCCGTGTAAAATCATAAACAGTGTAAATTTCTTATATCACTTATGATTTCCCTTTATTTTTTATTCTTCTATATTGTCTTGTATTTGAAATTCAAATTTTCCTATTCAGCTCTCATGTTTTCATCAAAAATTCTTGAAAGTTCTGTATTTTATTCGATATCCTTTTTTCCCCCTGAATGAATATACTCAATTTTTCTGGGTAGGGGATTCTTGGTTATAATCCTAGCCCCTCTGCCCCTAGGAATAACATTTACTAAAATCTCTAATCCTCTAATGTCAAAGCTATAAAATCCTATGTTATCCTGACTGTGTTTCCATAGTACATGAATTGCTTCTTTCTGGCTCCTTGCAATATTTTCTCCTTGACCTGGGAGCTCTGGAATTTGGCTATAATATTCCTAGCAATTTTTATCTGGAGATCTCTTTCAGGAGGTGATTAGTGGATTCTATCAATTTCCTTTTTACTCCCTTGTTCTAGAAGATCATGGCAGTTTTCCTTGATATTCTCTTGAAAGATATTTTCTGATTTCTTTTTGTAATTATTTTAGTTATTCCAAACATTTTTCAATGATCTCTCCTTCACTGATTTTCTGGGTTAGTTGCTTTTCTAATGTGAGAGTATTTTTTTCATTCTTTGCTTATAGTTCTCTGTTTCTTGATTCTTCATAAAGTCAG
The DNA here is from genome assembly GCF_028583685.1 of Petaurus breviceps papuanus. Taxonomy (NCBI): domain Eukaryota; kingdom Metazoa; phylum Chordata; class Mammalia; order Diprotodontia; family Petauridae; genus Petaurus; species Petaurus breviceps. Next base: position 32,077,452 of record NW_027186473.1, read on the forward strand.
TAGTCTCCCATTGCTCCATTGCAATTTTTAAGAAAATATTTTCTTCAAGATGGTGGAATAGAAGCACGACCTTCCCGTGGCTCTGGCTTCCACCCTCCCTAATCCATGTAAAAAGGGGACTCTAAACAAACTGTGGAGCTGTAGAACCCACAAAATGACACAGTGAAGCTAACCTCCCTCAGAGGACAGCCTGGCAGGCCACCAGGAATCATCCAGCTCAGAGCTCTGGGAGCTGAGCCCAGCCCCATGCCAAGGCTTTAGCCCCAGGGCGGGCCTGACCAGCCACTGGCCAGAGGGACTCCAGATCAGCAGCAGCTGTGGCCATTTCCAGATTTATCAACAAATAGACACAAATGACAAAGGGAGAGGCCAGTACAGTCTGGAATTTGGGACCAGTAAGTGGGTGTGTGTGGCTTTTACACCCAGGGCAAAAAGCCTCTGAGACACCAGCACAGCCAGCCAAACCTACTTGGCAGATTCGGCTCTAGGCCTGCAGAGCGAAGGGGGACCAAGCACCAGTCTGAGGGGTGATTGCTCTTCCTTTGACCTGATTGGATCTGGATTGCAGTCCAGGGTAGAGGTTCCGGGGTGTGTGTCCAACTTGCCAGAGCATATAGAGACCTTAGAGAGGGCACCCATCTAATACCTCCAGCAGCTGAGAAAACCCCAGCATTTGGGACGAAAGCTCCCTGTCTGGTGGAAGGGTCCTACTGTGACAAAAAGCCCAAAAGTCAAGTAATTGAGCGTCAAAATCAGCAGGCAAAGGAAACAAAGCAGACAGAAGGTTCCAACAATACACTCCTATTTTGGGGACAAAAAGGAGCAAAGCATGGAGCAGGAGGAAAACAGTGAAGTCAGAACTCCTGCACCAAAAGCTTCAAAGGAAAATACAATCTAGTTACAGGCCATAGAGGACCTTAAGAAAGATTTTAAAAACCAAATAAGAGAAGTGGAGAAAAAATTGGGAAGAGAAATGAGAACAATGCAAGAAAATTATGAAATGAGAGTCAACAGCCTGACTGAGGAAAATAATATCTTAAAAAATCGACTGACTCAAATGGCAAAGAAGGTCCAAAAAGGCAATGAGAAGAAGAATGCATTAAAAAGCCAAAATTGCCAGAAGGAAAAAGAATCTCAAAAACTCAATGAGGAGAAGCATTGCTTCAGAATTAGATTGGAGGAAATGGAAGCTAATGCCTTTATGAGAAATCAAGATGCTGTTAAAAAGATCCAAACAAATGAAAGAATAGAAGGCAATGTGAAATATCTCATGGGAAGAACCACTGACCTGGAAAATAGATCCAGGAGAGATAATTTAAAAATTATTGGACTGCCTAAAAGCCATGACCAAATTAAGAACCTAGAAATCATCCTCCAGGGAGTTCTCAAAGAAAACTGCCCCAATGTTTTATTACCAAAGGGCAAAATAGAGGTTGAAAGAATCCACCGATAACCTCCTGAAAAAAGATCCCAAAAAGAAAACTCCTAGGAATATTATAGCCAAGTTCCAGAATTCCCAGATTAAGGAGAGAATATTACAAGCAGCCAGGAAGAAACAATTTGAATATTGTGGAAACAAAATGAGGATAACCCAGGACCTTGAAGCTTCTACACTGAGGGATCAAAGGGCTTGGATTATGATATTCTGGAGGGCAAAGGAGCTGGGATTAAAACCAAGAGTCACCTCCCCAGCAAAACTGAGTATCATGTTTCAGGGGAAAATATGGTTATTCAGTGGAATAGAGGATTTTCAAGCATTTTTGCTTAAAAAAAAACAGAGTTGCATAGAAAATTTGACAGTCAGATACAAGAAGCAAGAGAAGCATGAGAAGGTAAACAGGGAAAAGGAATCATAAGGAACTTATCAAAGTTGAACTATTAACATTCCTACCTGGAAAAACAATAATTGTAACTTATGAAACTTTTTCTCAGTAGTTAAAGGGTTTAGAAACATATATATATATATATATGTATATATATATATATATATGTATATATATATATATAAATTTGTCTATATATGAGATATATGGGCATATGAATGCATATGTGAATATGTACCTATGTGAAGGTATACATAGATAAGGGCACAGGACCAATTTAACAGGAAGGAGTGATACTTAAAAGGTGAAATTAAGAGGTGAGAGGAATATAATGAGAGGAGATTGGGAGAGACAGATTGGGGTAAACTATCTCATACTGAAGAGGGAAGGGACATGGTTACAATGGAGGGGAAGAATAGGAAGGCAAAAGGGAATGGGTCAACCTTATTCCCATTGAATTTGGCTTGAGGGGGGAGTGAAATACACACTAAATAGGGTTTCTCACCCTCCAGGAGAATGGGGGGGGGAAGGGGATGAGAGGTGGGGATGATAAAAGGGAGGGTAGGCTGCGGTGGGGGGAAGTTTGAAGCACTTACTGTTGAAAATAGAGGTGATCAAAGTAGAGAATAGAACAAGTGGGAGGTGGGATAGGAGGGAGGGAAATATAGTCAGTCTTTTAAAATATATCTACTATGTTATTGTTTTGCATTAGCCACACATGTGCAACCTATACTGAACCGCTTATCTTCCCAGTAAGGGTGGTTGACAAGTAAGGAAGGGAATGAATCTGGAATTGAAAGTTTTAAAATCAAATATTCAAATATATATATATATATATATATATATATATATATATACTATTATTACTACCATCTTACATGTAATTGTGAAATAAGATATTCAGGCACTGAGCCATAGAGATCCACTGGAAAAGTAGAAAATGGTATGGGAGAAAATATGGGAGATAGCAGACTGGAGGAGGGGATATCCTGTGGGACTGCTATTTTGGCTCAGTGGGTAGGGGAAAAATGGGGAGAAAATTTGTAACTCAAAATCTGGCGGAAATGAATGGTATAATCAGAAGTTAATAAAGCATTAAAAATTTTATAATAAATTTAAAAGAAGAAAATATTTTCTTAAGTGAGTTTTGGACCTCTTTTTCCATTTGACCAAATCAGCTTTTTAAGGCATTCTTCTCCTCACTGGTTTTTTTAACCTCTTTTATAATTTTTTTCTACTCTTTTAAAGTAATATTTTATTTATAATTCTCTTGTATTTATGTATGTCTCCTTTGCCAAGATATTGACTCATTTTTCATAAGTTTCTTGCATAACTCTCATTTCTCTTCCCAGTTTTCCTCTACCTCTCTTGTTTTTCAAAATCATTTTTGACCTCTCACACAGCCTAAATCCAGTTGATATTTTTCTTGAAGGTTTTCAATGTAGAAGCTGTGATTTTGTTGTCTTCTGAGTATTTGTTTTGGTCTTCTTTGTCACCCTTGTAACTTTCTATTGTAAGAAGGTTTTGTTTGTTTGTTAGTTTCTGTGTTTCTTTTTCTTTCCCCACTTAATTACTTAAGTTTTTAACTCTTTACTATGGTAGGGTTCTGCTTCTAATGTGTAACATGTACTATCACAAGCTTAAGGGATTTTGTGCAGCTGTTTTCAGAGATACTTCTGGGACCTCTAAGGTTTTTTCTTTGTTTGTTTGTTTGTTTTTTTGCTTTTTTGGAGGGCAATTGGGGATAAGTGACTTGCCCAAGTTCACATGGCTAGTTTTTTTGTGTTAAGTGTCTGAGGCAGGATTTGAACTCAGGTACTCCTGACTCCCGAGCTGGTGTTCTATTCACTGCACCATTTAGCTATCTGTGAGTGACCACAAGAACTCTTTACTGTCCCTGAACTATGAGGAGCTTCCCCCACCACTATTTCTACAAGCTTTTCTTTGCTAGTGCTCCACCTAAGCCTGAAACTTCCACCCAGGTTTGTGTCTTTCTGAGTATGGGTAAAGCAGCAAAGTCCTGCCACAGTGCTAGCAAAAAGCACCATGTAATCTCCTTCTTATCTGTTCTTTGACACCCTTACCATCTATGATTGAGAGCTCTAGAAGCAGCCACTCGTGCTGCTGTTACTGCTTCAGTCACCCCCAAGAACTGCTCTTGGTTTGCTACAGCTGGTGTTGTACTGTGCTTCACTCTCACCCAGGTGGGATAGGTGATGACCTTCTAAGTTGTATTTGTTGTCTGTGGATAGAGATTTCTGGAAAATTGCTACTGCTGCCAGTTATTCAGTACCCTGGATGCCTGTTCTGGGTTTGTTTGGGTCCTGTCTGTGCTGGTACATCCTTCATTAGACTACTCTCCTTTCTCACTCTGGTTCAATAGACCTTTCCTGTCAACATTCCAAGTTGTGTTGAGCTAGAAATTTGTTCTCTCTCTCTTTTTTGAGTTCTGTTGCTGTAGAATTTGTTTAGAATAATTTTAAAGGTATGTGAAGAGGTTTAGGGGAGAGTTCAGGCAAGTATCTGCCTTTATTCTGCCATCTTCATTCTACATACTATGTTTTATAGTGTTTTGGGCATAGTTCGAAATCATTCTTCACAATAGCTGGATAAGTTCACAACTCTACCAACATTGAATTAGAGTCTAGATTATTCCCCAGTTGTTTTCAGTGTTTATAATTTTCCTTTTCTGTTATGCTAATCAATCTGGCAGGCATTAAGAAGTAACTTAGTGTAGTTTTTTTCTAATTTGCATTACTTTAATCAAAAGTGATTTAGAACACTTTTCATGAAAATATTGAGCTCTTACTGCTTCTAAAAACTTCCGCCTTTTTTTGACCATTTATCAACTGTGAAATGACTCTTTGATTATTTTTGCTCAGTTTTCTATGTATCAAAATTATCAATTTTACTTCCAGTAATCCTCTATGTCTTGTTTGATCATAAACTCTTCCCTTATCCTTATATCTGACAGATACATCTTATCATATTCCCCTAATTTGCTTGTAATATCATCATTCATGTCAAAATATTTTCAAAATTTTTTCCTCATGTCATAATGTGGTGCAAGCTATTGATATTTGCCATGTATCTGTCAAACTTGTGCCCCATTTCTCCAGTATTTTTGTTGAATGTTGAAAAATTGGTACAAAGTAACATTAAAGAAAATAATACATTAAAAATGAGAATCAGGCAAGTGGAAGTTTATCACTTCATGATGCATTAAAAAGCAGCTGCACATTGCCTGGTTTTACAACATTTTGGGCATAGTTCCAAATTGTTCTCAAGAATGGTTGAGTATACAACTTTACCAGCAGTTCTTCAGTGTCTCTATTTTTCCCTGTCTACTCCAAACCTTGCAACTTTCCCATTAGAACATATTGGTCTATTTGATTATTATGGGGGTGGTAGCTCTGAGTAGTTTTAATTAACATTTCTTTAATTAATAGTGATTTGTAGTATTTTTCATATGGTTTTTGCTAGTTTTTTATTACTTTGAAAACTGTTCATATCCTTCGACCATTTATCAGTTGAGTAATGTCTCTTTTTTAAAAATAAATTTGACAGTTTTCTATAAATTTGAGAAATGTGATCATCAGAGAAAATTACTGTAATTTTTTCACCTTTATGTTGACTATGTATTTCCCTTCATTCTATTTTTTTCCTGTTTATTCCAAGCTCTCATCTCACCCTGTTTATCTTCAGGAGCATTTTGTTTCTGTATTTTACCAAAGCCAATGCACTCTCCCTTCTCTTACCTCCTTCCCCTACTACTTTCCTGAAGGGTAAAATTGATTGCTAAACCCAACTGAATGTATATGTTATCCCTTCTTTAAGGAAATTCTGATTAGAATAATTGGTTACTCCTCCTACTCACTTCCTTCATCTTCCCCTTCAATGTAAAAGCTCTTTCATGGTTCTTTTATGTGAAGTGATTTACCCCTTTCTGCCTCTCTCTCTCTCTTTCTCTCATGCATGGCAATTTTTCATCCTTTAATTTTACTTTTAAAGATAATTATCCCATCATATTTAAGTCACAAAAATGCCCCCTTTCTATGTATATAACTACCAACAAGCCTAATAATTAGGTTTTTTAAGGAGTTACAGGTATCATTTTCTCATGTAGGAGTGTAAAAAAATAACCTTATTAAAACTATTACAATTTATTTTGCCTATTTACCTTTTTAATACTTCTCATGATGACTCCTTTCATGATTTTCTTGCATCATTCTCATATCCTCCCCAATTTTTCCTCTACCATTCTTAGTTTTTTGAAAATTCTTTCTGAGCTCTTCCATGGCCTGAGACCAAGTTATTTTCTTTTTAGTCTTTACATATACCACTTAAAACTTTGTTGTCTCTTGCTGAATATTTTGATCTTCTGTGTCATTAGGGTAACTTTTTGTAATCAAATTTTTTTTCTTTTGTTTGCTCATTTTCAGCCTATTTCATAACTTTTAACTTTATGCTAAAGTGGGGATCTTCTTCCAGAAGGAAGGGGTCACTGTCCCAAGCTTCAGAGGTTTTGTGCTCTTTTTACAGAGATAGTTATGCATACCTTTATGTTTTTGGTTCTTCCAAGGTTATATGGTGTAAGGAGAGGTGTTTTTGCTACTGCTTGTTATTGTGCACCAGTCTATGAATAACCACAAATACTCTTTTCTGCCCTGGATCTCTGATCATGATCCCCATTCCCTTACAGTCACAAGCTTTGGTGTCCTAGTGCTCCTCCTCACCCTGGAACTGATATCTAGAACTGCATCCTGGGTCCTAGTAGAAAACCAGCAGAATCCTATTCCCAGTGCCAGCATAGGGACCCTTTAATCTCAACGAGTTGTGTGACACCCTTACAATCTATTGGATGAGGACTCCACTGTTCATCCATTCACTCCCAAGGACTGTTCCTGGTTTGCTGCAGCCTGATCTGCCCTGGGGTTACTTGGCCTGCACTGAACTGCACTCCACTCTCACCCAATTGTAATAGACCTTTCCTACTCACCCTTTAAGCTGTCTTGGGCTGGAAAATTGTTTCATCCTTTCCTTTTTTGAGTTCCACCATTCCAGAATTTGTTTTGAAGTATTTAAAGGTATTTCAAAGGAATTTGAGAAATCAAAGGTAAGTCCCTGTCTTTTTTCTGCCCTCATGGTTACACCCCCATAATTTCTCCATCTTATGAGATAATCATATGATTTTTGCTGATAATATTATTAATAAAATCAATTATGTTTATTGTTTTCCTAATATTGAACCAAACCAGCATTTGTGCCATAAATCCCATATAGTCATAGTTTAAGATCTTTGTGTTATTTTTCTGTAATTTCCTTACTAGTATATTAATTGCTCCTTAATTTTTTTACATCAATATCAATTAGGGAAATTGATCTATGATTTTCATTCTCTACTTTTGCTCTTTCTGATTTAGTTATTAACACCAAATTTCAGTGATAAAAGGAATTTTGTAGAAATTCTTGTTTGCCATTTTCCCAAAAATATTCTGTTGAATTAGGGTATTATTTAATAGGGTATTGTGCTTAATTTCTTTTTAATTATTTAGTAAATTCTCTTATGATTCCATCTTGTCCTCGGGATTGTTTTTAAGAATTCTACTGATAGTTTGCTCAATTTATTTTTCTAAGATAGTTGTTTAAGTATACTATTTTCCATTCTGTTCTTCTGTGAAATTCATATTTATTCATTTATTTCACATGTTACTAGATTTATTGGCATATAATTGGGCAAAATAGTTCCAAATAATTATTTTAATTTAATCTTCATTTGTGATGAATTAACCCTTTTCATTTTTATACCAATAATATGGCTTTCTTCATTCAATTTTTTAATCAAATTAACCATTGGCTTGTGGATTTTAATGAGTTCATTTTTTAATATTTTTTCTATCTCTTTTATTTCCAAATATCAATTCATATTTTGCTTTGAGATTTTGCGTGTCAATGCTTTGATATTTTTGTCTTCTTAATTTGTGTTTTGATCTTACCTGTCACCATCATTACTTTCTATCTTCATACTTTTTTGTTGTTTTTTTGCTCATTTTTCAACCTATATCTTGACTTTTAACTTTATGTTAAATTTTATTGAGCTCCTGAGGTGCAGGGAGCATTGTACCAAGGGTCAGGTTTTTCACACTGCTATTTTCAAAAATATTTCTTGGAGTCTTTTAGTCTTCATTTCTTCCAAGTTGATATCTAAAAAGAGGTGTGGTCACTGCTTTCTGGATCTGTACTCTGGTCTATGATTTTTCCAGCCTGGAAAGTTTTTCAGGCTCCCTACTCCTGCAAGTGGTCTTCCAACTATTTTTTTTAATGGAGAAGCTGCTAAACTCTGTGTTATGCTGACTATGGCAGCACAATATTTGAAATATTTCTTTTTGACTGGTTTTAATATACGCTTCTTCACCTGGGAGCTCTGGAATTTGTCTATAATACTCCTTGTGTTATAATCATGATTTAGATTAGTATGAGACTGAGACAGACAAGATGGAATAAAATTTTTGAGGCCCTTGAATTCCAGGGAAAGGGGTGTCAACTTTTTTTTTAGTTAGTAATGTGGAGCTGTGAAGATTTTTTGGACAAAATTTCATACACAAATAAATTCTAATTGGGTACTATTATATATTGCTTAATATAGAAGAGAGTTAAAAAGGAAAAATTTAGGAAGTTTTAATAAAAGTCTATGAAGGTAGAAAAATACTAAGGCTATATCACAGTCATGAGGATGTATAGATAGGACAAATTTTAGAGATATTATGAGATAAACTAAATGATTATGATGTATGAGAGAAAAAAGAATGAAAGATAATATCAAAGTTTCAAATATGAAAATTTTTGTGGATGATGGTATCTCTGAATGAAAGAGTGATGTAATAAGAATGAAAAATTTTAGTTGGAAAGATGTTTGTTTTTGATGGCTTTAAATTCTCATTGCAAGTAAGATAACCAAAGAGAGAAATCCAATAGATCAGTTGAATGTGTATTTCTGGAGATCAGATGAAATGCTATACTTATCATTATATATTTGACAAATCCTTATGACATCATCAGGCTTTGTACTATGTACAGGGAATACAAATACAAAATTAAGTGTCCTTTATTTTAAATGTGTTGTGAATGAAATGAGACAGATAAGCACAGAGACAGAGAGACACAGAGAAACAGACAGACACAGAACCAGAAATAGATGATACCAGAGGGTTTCTAAGAAACAGAGAGAGAAAAAAAAATAATAGGGAACATACAATGCCCACTTTAGGAAATTAGGAAGAACTGTTGGAAAGAGAAAAAAAAGAATAGAAAAGTTGACTTTAGTGGATCATAAGCAGAACCAAGATAACTGAACTCTTTGTCTCTCTCTCTGTCTCTGTCTCCTTTCTCCCTCCTTATCCTCTCACTTCTTACATCTCCCTCTCCCGCTCTAGTCTGGATACATAGAATATGTACATCTGTCTTTGGCTATATATTCCAATGATTAAAAAAATAGTGAAAAAATAAGTAGATAGATAAGAGACAAATAGATTTGATACAAATGCATATAGAATAATATCTGTTTGCATGTGCCCAATATTTATATGAGATAGATAGATAGATAGATGATAGATAGATAGAAATATAATTTTATGAACTAATGAAAGATTGAATCAGCGACCCCTTAATATTTTGTGCCAAAATTTATAATCAATGAACTAAACACAGAACCTTTGAATAACTTGAACATCAGGCTTTTCTCTTTTCCCATTATAGTAAAAGATGAGAGTTGTCTACCTATCCTTAGGAGTTTGAGAAAGGCCTATTAGAAGCTGTCAGGTAATTGAGCACCAAGGGAAATAATTTCTCTTGTCAGTCATTCACCTTATAAAGCTGCCTGAGATTATGGAACACAACAAACTTGGGGAGCAACAAGATAAATGAAAATATATTCAGTAGTTTTGTGTTAGTCTTGTGAGATTACTCATCCTGAATTCTCCAATTTTTTTAAGCAATTGGGGTTAAGTAGGTTGCTCAAAGTTACATGGCCTGTTATTTCTGGGTGTGGTGCTAAGTATCTGGGCCCAGATTCAATCCCCAGGTCATCCCAACACTGGGGCCAGTGCTCTTACTCGCTGAGCCACCTGGCTGCCCCAAGAATTCTCCATTTTTTAAAGAAAAAATGATTTTCTCACAATTATCAAATCTCTAAACTTAAATGTATTTTACTTGTGTGTATATGTATGTATATATCGTTCAATCCATTATTTAGTCGTAACAATATTACTTCCACAATATTATGTATATATTATTTTCTATTCTCAATTCTACAATTCCCTGTTATCTTCATATTATATTGACATCATTACAGCAGTCTCTTTCCTAGTAATTTGACTACAAGCATTATTACTTCTTATCCATCTAGTATTATGATACAGATTAATTTTCGTAAACTGTCATATATATCATGTAACTTCCCTTCTAATAATTTTATACTGTGTCCTATTATTTCTTGAATCCTAAAATAACTCCACTCACCTTTTCAAGTGTGCATTGTGTTACAGTAAAACTAATATACTTGAAGTTGCCTATATCTGAGATTCCAAATCCTATTTCCCTGTATTTGCATGTTCATTCCCCCGACCTGATCCTTATTTCTGGAATGTATTTCTCTTTTTCTTAGCTTCCTCTTAAAGTATCCCCTGTCTTTAAGACTCACATCACATGATTCTTATTGCCCTTGACTCTTTCTTCTCTCCTCGGTTTTTTAATATTCTTTCATTCCCATATTACTTTGTTTTTTTTTATAAGATTATAAATTTATAAATCAGGGCTGAAAAAGACCTAAAAATAACGTTTTTAGATTCATTTTATGTATGAGGAAACTGAGTTCCAAAAAAATTTAATGGCTAGTCCACAATCAAATAGCTAGTAATTACCTGAGGCAGGTTTCAAACCCAGGGCTTCCAAATCCATAGGGAGCACCATTAAATAATATATTTATTTTGCAAGTGTAAGTCATTTTGTTTTTATCTGTTCTAATAGTGATCTTTTCTATTTCATTATCTTATGAAAATTTTTATTTTATAAGTTAAAAATAACACATTAAAACAGTGACTTTCCCTTTTGGTAGAATGTAATCATTTTGAGGGCAAGGACATTTTGGACTTTATATGATAACAATATAATTGTGTCTCATAGTAAATATTCAATTAAGTCTTGCTGAAGGAAGGGATGAATGATCAAGTTCAGAGTTTCAAAATTATCCTTCATTGTATTACATTTTTTTAAAATTTCCTCCTGATCTTCTGGTGTTCATCTACTTTTAATTGTACAAAAAATGTTTCCTTGACCATCTCCAGGTATTCTTGCCATTATAGACTTTCCCCACAAATGTTATGTAATGTACCTCTCACCTATTCTAATTCTACCATACTTCAAACCAAGTCCAGATATCATATCCAGAACAAAAAAAGTACATTTTTTCAACAACTTTAATCCTTTCCCAATTCCCCTATTTCTGATTTCCATTTTCTTTTTCTTTTGAATATTTTATTTTTAGTACTTCTTCAGAGTAAGCCTTTGCAAGTTAATCGATATATTGGAATATAGTTTCTCACCTCTGCCTCATAGTATCCCTTGTTTCCTACAGGAAACACTTCTTCCCTTAAGCTTCTCCTGTCCCACTGTACAATTATTAATTACCTCTCCCTCTTAGAATTATTTTGCATTGTTTACTCTATTCTATATATTGTAGAATGGATTCTTCCTGAATGTAAAAATGACTTTATTCTTATTTTTGTATCTCCAATACCTAGCACAACTCTTTGGACATGGTTAGTGCTTCAATATAATTCACACTGAATTTAATTGGCCACTCAAGTTAGCATTTAATTTTATTCAGCACTAAGTATTACTTTGTATGCTTTACCCTTTCCCTCCACAACTCCTCCCTATACTTGGAAGTAAAATCCCTGACAGGGGAAATATAGCTTATCATTCTTTTGTTTCCTTCACAAGCTTTAATATAATGCTGGGTACATAATGAAGATCCCAAAGGCCAGCAAATAAATAGACTAGATTGATTAAAACTTTCTGTCTTTTGTGAATTTACAGTGTGGTAATTTGCAGTAACAATCCATTAAAAAAAACTTTCTGATGAAAAATATCTTAGAAGAATGCATAAAGAGTTGATAAGTCTGTCTCATCAGAATCTATTAATAGTCAGTATTCAACACAAATGGTTTTTATATTTAATATTGATAAATATTTCAGGCCTGGAGAGTAGTGAAACCATTAAAACAATCCCACAGTTTTTATTGCTCTTACAATGTAATATATTTTATGATTACCAACAGCAATGCTTTCTCTACAGTACAACATATCATCTACCCAATATTAAATTAATTTGTATTCTACATTATCACATAGCATCTTTATTTTAATATGTAATAGGAAGTGCATTGCTTTTGGGTGTAACTTTTAGGAGCCATGAAACTTAATTCTAATAATAAAGATGCAATAAAAAAGTCAGATTTTATCTTCTGAGTCTTTTAAAATGCAATAGCTAAAAACATGGGATGGTGAGGTAACTGATAGGCTATGCTGTTAACAAACAGGATTGATTTGGAGCACTTATCATGGGGAAATGTTAATTTAACATTACTTTATCTATCTGACCACTGGCCACTTTCGAAAGATGTCTCCAATGCATTTCTCTCCTTCACCCTCCAGATGTTAGTTTTTTCCTTTCCTGGTTTTGCAGCAAAGATAGAGATTTTGTGTGACCTTGAGCTATGAATAACTATGTCTACACAAGGGAAAAGAAAGAGGCAGGTGTTCTTGTGACTTTTTTTTCTCTTTATATCGTTTTTTTCTTGGGTAGTGAGGTGAGGAAAAGTCAATGCCTAGCCTTTGATGCAATCATCAATTTAGCAAACTCTTGTTTTTGAAATCCATCAAACATAGTAGGTACTTCATGAATATTTGTCTATTTGATTTCACCTGTGTAGAGTATCAGCCACTAATTTGTTGCCTAAGAGCAATGAAATGGCAACATAATGCTTATGGTAACACTATGTATGGCAATGGTAGAATTTTACTGACTCCATAGACATATTCTGCCATATTGTCCCTCTATGAAAATTATATTATCTTAGACTACTTTAGGAAATCCAGAAAAGCTCTTGAATTAAGAATGAATTTATGTTGTCTTCCTCCCACCCCTAAGAACATATGAAAAACGGATACGATAGAGCCAATTGTTTTACCAGACATATTATTTTCTGATTCAATATAGGAGTTTTATGTGCACATTACTTCACAGTCAGTCTTGTCTTCATACTTCTGATAAAAAAAAAGTTTCCCTCTACTCTTGCTGCAGGATTCTCTGACAAAATAAAGATTTTGGTTAATCAATGAAATTTTTTATTCACTCATACTTAATAGTAATTAAACCACCCTTTCCTTTAAACAAATATTGAGAATGGGAATGCTGTAATGATTATGTATCTCATTACTCTAGAAATTTGTGGAAGGACCGAACAGAGAGAAGGAGGGGAAAAGAAAGAAGGGAGAGAGAGAGACAGGATGGAAGGGAAAAAAGGAAGGGTGGAAGAAGGATAAAAGATGGGAAGGAGAAAAGAAAAGGAAAAAGAAAAAAGAAAAGGGAAGGGAATGTAAGGGAAAGGAAGGGGAGGGGAGGGGGAAAGGAAGAGAGAGAAGGAATAAGGGATGGAGAAAGGAAGGGAGGGAGAAAGAGAAGAAAAGGAAGGAGGAACTAAAATCATAACAACTATATCTGAAACTTTGATTTCTGTACAACATTTCGCAGCTACACATAATAATTTTGCTGTCTCTGTGTCATAACCTATGTCTTCATATATCTAATACCAAAATATAAATATTTCATCATTTAAATTGTTCTCCCTCCTTTAAATCAACAGTTTTTTTAAATAAAAATACTGTAATAAATATCTCCCTGTTTATATTTGGTCATTTAGAATGCTCTATAAATACATTTTATTTCTATTTAAATCCTTTGGATATTTACAGAATGCTTTTTTAATTTCCCTTCTAATTTCAGCACTTAAAGTCTTCAGAATAGCTGTAGGGGGATAGGATTGATTGCTCTCAGGTTTCAAGGTATTCGATGGGATTAGATGATGACAATATTGCTCTTGAGTTTCCAGAAGAGATTTTTACCTTTAATAGCCAGTTAGCATATACAATTATCTCAAAGCAAAAGGATTTATTGAAATGATATAGTGTGGAGAATAGATGCAAAATGTTCCACCCATAAAATTGTGGCACATCATCCTACAAATTCACACTATATCAGTGCTCAAATAAATTGGTAGTGATCAACATACATGAGGAACATGTGGTCATGATAACTCAAGCTTCTTACACTATAGGTTCCCATTGTTGTTTCTTTCCTCATGGATTCCTGATGCTATCCCACCCCCTTCAGTGTGTCTGCTGGGTAAGGTACTCAGTTGCACCCTTTGCATCTGCTTCTTTCCATGGTTCAATTATAGATGAACACAGCTATTCTCTTGAATCCACTGTTTTCTCTCTTCTCAGCTGCCAGAAGTCTCGTTCCTTGAAGCTGATTCATACCTCTCTTTGTCTATGTCCCTGGAGAGTGACTATTTCTGTTACCTCCTCAAAAATGCTTGACACTACAAAATGTTCCGTAATGGATACTGTGTCTCTTGCAGGATAGTTCCATTGCTAGACACCATGGCTGATGGGAGGGAGAGGGGATTTGCCACCTCCTATATGCAAAGAAGTCACCTCCACAGGATTATTCCCTGGTTTTGAACATAGCCTTTTGAACTATTTACCAGTCTCCAGAGATTAATAGCATTAGCTTATTAAAGTGGTATGGGAAATTTCCTCCCAATAGATGGCTGTGACCTTGCAATTCAATCATAGAATACCTTTACACTTAATAAAGAAATGACCTGTGATAGAAAGGCTTCGAATTTCATTAGCATACTAATTGTACGTGGTTATCTCAGATATAATCTCCTGGCTTTCTGTGATTACATCTACTTAGCTGACTTAAAAAAAAATGTTTTATTCTCCCCAATATACATTAATAGAAATCATGTATCCAAAGTCACTAACAGGCAATCTATATAATTTTTCAAATAATCCAAAGTCAATTCAATAAAAAAAATAAATCCATAATGGATCTACTATGGAATGGATAGTGTCCTTCTCTATGGAGTTGTAAAGAAAAAAAAAGGATGTCCCCTTCTTTCAAGAAACATATTGTACTGAAGTGTAGGAATCATATAGAGTATAATTTTGAGGCAAATGCATGACTTTTCTTTGTCAGAGACTTTGAGTTGGAAATGCATGCAGTATGAGTGATACCCCAACAAACATTCACAGAGAAAAATTTTTTTTAATTGTTAAATATTGATTACCATTGGTGTATCAAATTAAGTCATGAATGACAAATTTGAGTATGTTTATATGTGTCATATATATGTCGTTTTATGATATCAGTGTAGAAGTTCCCTTATAGAATTATTTGCGTGAAGTTCTTTGCATAAGATAACTTGATGAATGGGGCATTTTCCTAAGCATCAGAAACTCTGGAAGAATATTCCAGTTGTGGCACTGAATAACCTCTCTCAATCCTCAAAATCTTTGGATCTCCATTTCTCCATCTCATGTAAAATTGAAGGTAATAATAACTGAACTTCATGCTTTATAGGACTATTCTGAATAAAACATTTCACAAAAACTCAAAGTTCTATGTAAATATTATCTTTGAATATGAATAGAGGCAATGAGAAGTTATTGGAAGTTTGAGTTTGCAATCAGGAAGATAGAGTCCCAAGCTCTGCTTCTAATAACATAATGGCTGTGTGAATGAGGATAACCCATTTGATCACTAATTATCCATATCAATTCAACCTTTTGAAATTATAAATCCAGGACTGTGCTTCAGGGAAATCACTTTAGCCACTGAGCACAACATCAATTAGGATGGAGAGAAATACAAGAATGGGAGACCAACAAGAAGGCTGTTTCAATATTCTAAGTGTGAAGTGATGAGAAATTGAACCAGTGTGATAACTGTGAAAAGAAATAGAATGAGAGATGATGCAAAGACAGAAAGGAATAAGTTTTACACTAAAGTAGATATGTGAAATGAGTGTGAGGAGTCAAGAATTACACTGAGAAGTCCAAGAAGGCGTGGTTACCATGCAGAAACGATTGTAGTCCCCTTGCTAGTGGTTAAGAAGTAGGTGAGTGGTTTTCTTTTTTTTTTTAAGAGAATGAGGTCGTTTTATTTTAATATAGGAATGACAAATCTACCAGCAAATCATTCAAAATTAATTTCTGTTTAGTTTTATTTTTAAATACATATTTATTAATTTTTGGTTTTCAAGCCTCACTTCCACAATATTTTGAGTTCCAAATTTTCTCCCTATCTCTCCCCTTCTCCCACCCCAGGATGGTGTGCATTCTGATTATCCCTCTCCCAATCTGCACTCCTTCCATCACCCCCCAACCCCCTCCCTTTTCTTATTTTCTTCCCCTTCTATTTTCCTATAGGGTGAGATAGATTCCTATACTCCACTGGCCGCATATAGTACTTCCCAGTTGCTTATAAAAACAATTTTTGACATTCATTTTTAAAACTTTGAGGTCCACATTGTCTCCCTTCCTCCCTCTCCACCCACCTTCATTGAGAAGACAAGCAATTTTATATAGGTTATACATGTGTAGTCTTGAAAAATATTGTCACAGTACTCATGTTGTAAAAGACTAAATGTATTTCCTTCCATCCAATTGAGATCCCAATTTATTCTATTACTCTATTCTCTCTTTTGATGCTGTCCCTCATCAAAAGTGTTTATTTCTGATTACCCTCTCCCCCAATCTTCCCTCCCTCCTATCATTCACCCCTTTTGTCCCCTCCCCCCTCCTTCACATAGTATTACATGATAGTTTCCCATACACAATTGAGTGTTGATGTTATTCCCTCCTTAAGCCACATTCAATGAGAATGTTTCACTCAAAAAAAAAGATTTTTCTTGTCTCTTTTATGTGATATAATTTACCCCATTCTAACTCTCCCCTTCTCCTTCTCTCTGTACATTCTTTTCTCATCCCTTAATTTAATTTTCCAGATGTTATCCCTTCATATTCAACTGATCCTTTGCCCACTGTCAATATATATATATATATATATATATATATATGCCCTAATATTGAGAAAGGTCTCATGAGTTATAAATATCCTCTTTCTATGTAGTAATATAGACAATTCAACTTTAATAAATCCCTTATGATTTCTCTTTCCTGTTTACCTTTTCATGCTTCTTTTGAGACCTTATTTGAAAGTCAGTTTTAGTCTCCTTTAGCAAATTATACACTCATTTCTTATGATTATCTTGCATTCTGATTAGCTTTAGCAATCATATGGACATCCACAAAATACTCTTCCTCAGGCCTATCCCCTATCCATATAATATCTCTGGTATCCTCTCTCTGATTTTCTTTATGTAAATTGTCTTTCTTGGAGAGTTCCTCTCTGTGTGAGAGCTGTTAAAGTTATGTGAACCAAAGTGACCCTATCTTGTAAAACCGACTCCATGTTGAGACATATTTCATTTTTCTATAAATTCTACTTTGCTTGCTAATCATGAAAACTGAGTGACATGGAGTTTCACATATGAAAAATCCACTTGCTCACTTTTTCCCTTCCCAACTCTCAAAATTCACTCATCCTCCTTCCAAATTAGAAAGCTCCTAATCTTTACTCCAATTTGAAATAAGATCACCTAATCACCATGATCTTAATTTCCTGTTAATTGTTTTCTTTTTATGCATAAAACTCTCTTTACTCCTGCATTCAGGGTTCAGTGTCAAATTGAGGAGATATTGTCCCAATTAATTAAGCAATTGATATGCATTGCTAAATAATTTTATATATTCAGAAGTTTGAATCGTTATTTCCTCAGTGATTTCAGATTTCACTCATCACATCTCAGTAACTTCCAATTCAGAATCCTATCTTTTTTTATCAAACACTTCATATTTCTCATTACCTACTCCTCATTTCAACCTGAATCCTTATGCTACTCATCTCAAATTTATCCTCTCATATGTTCACCTTTGAAAAGAGATCCTCCTCCTAAGAACATACTGGCCTTAGTTACTGATACATAATCTGTCCAGTCACAGAGACCTGTTATCTCATCACCATATTTACCTAATCTCACTTTTATTCATTATGTTTTAAAATTACAGCCACTAAATTTGGTGAAATTTTCCTTTTAATTGTACAATTCCTGCTTAAACAGTATCTCACAGAAACTGTCTCTGCTAATTTTATCTTTAAGAAGTTATTTCAGTGTTAGAATTTAAATTCCATTTTGTGAAACTGAATTGTCATAGTAAGAGAGACTGAAACACAAAAACTAATAAGAGGACTTCTTTCCTGAGAGGCTAAAGGAAGTAAAGTGAAAAAGAGTCTGAAGGAACACTTTGTGAGAGCTGTCTTTAATTCTTATTCTTTACAGGGATATCAGTAAAAGAGTTGCTGAAAGACATGAATTACCCTTTTGAGGCAATTGTGTTTTCAGAGTTGAGAAGGACTTAGTGCCAATATTGATGGAATATAAGCTCTTTTAGAGAAAGAATTTTTCCTTTCTTCCTCCCTTTTTCCCCTTTATACTTCCTCCCTCTGCCATCATTCCTCTCTGTCTCTCTCTGTCTCTGTCTGTCTCTGTTTCTCTCTGTCTCTCTTCCTCTGTCTCTGTCACTATCTCTAACTCTCTCTTTGTCTCTCTCTTTCTCTGTCTCTATCCATCTCTGTCTCTCTGTCTCTGTCTGTCTCTCTCTCTCTTTATTGACAGAATCTGTCACAATGACTGTAGTGCTGGAAAAGTATAAGCTCTTTGATCAACTGAGAGTATATCGCCACAGCCCTTTCACTTGATGATTCTGGATGTAATATTTACTCATTGAAATACATTGTACATTATGATTTATATCTTTGTTTCATTATTTGCCAATGTAATACATTGTATATCTAATAATGGTGGAGGAGGTAAAGTTTTCTGAGAAAACATTTTCACTAATTTATATATGCACTGGGGAGAGCATGCAGAAGTAATTGATGAATAATGAGAGAGATTGTACATTTCATTAATTTTAGAAATATCAGAGCATATATCTAGATTGCCTTAGAACCCAAGATGAGAATGAAGTAATGACACAATTAGCATGCTTAAGACATAGAACATGATTTTTTTTCTTCTGAAACAACATGACACCCAAGCAGATATCCTTGATGATAATATCTCTAAATCTTTTACAAATCTTTTTCTGTCCCTTATGTCATTCTTGTTGTGAACACCTTCCTGCCCATAACAAAACATGCTACTTAGTGATGACATAGTTGCTCTCTTTAGAACTTTATCATGAAATTGCATTCATTATTAGCCTTAAATTACAAAATATTGGTTAATTCAGGAAAATGGCTCAAATTAAAATGGAAAAAATGGTAAATTAGTTCCAATGTTCAGGACAGTATTTAGGTAACTTCAGATCCCAATCACTTTCAGCTGAGTTTCAGTTGTCTACATAGAAAAAAATGGTGGCCCAGAATGTAATTTTTCATACATATTTCAAGACCCTTGTTCCTTTGGGAATATGGTGATTGTACTATATCCACATCACTATAAAATGAAGAGTTTATTTTGTAGTAATCAATGACCAGAAGAAATGATAAAATGAGAATTTATGTAGTTTATTACTTCAAGACCATCTCCAAACTGTATTTTCTACCTTTTTTGTCCTCTACAGTTTTTTTTTAATAGTATGTTCCTTGATATTTCGTATTTCAAATTACACATAATGAAAGAAAGTCACAAAGAGAATGTGAAGCATTGATCAAGTTATGAAAGAGAAAGAGAAAATAGTATATGTTCAATGTAAGGATCATTTCCTTATTTTTTTTCTTGAAATTCTCTTGACATATGATATTTGCCTTACACAGTTCCTTTGAAGGTAAAGTCAATGTGTTAAAGAAAACCAAGCAGTTTGGGGCTTTTGATTGTGTGATGGATGATGCCCTGAAACACATTTGCTTTGTGTAATTCCAATTGTTGAACATTAACTTCATGAGTTACTTATAAATGAGGCTGATCAATATCATTGAAAATCCCACAAATAATTATGCCGTTCATCCCAGAATAGATCTGTTGATTTGTCTGTATGGTTACATTCTTTTTTAACATAAATAATGAAAAGAACCTCTAAGAATCAAGGCCTTTTAAGATTTGATTCTCTTAGTCTTTCCCTTTAGTGCTGTTCATGGATGTCTAAAATTAAACTTACAAAGCCATGGGTACTAGAGATGTTTCTTTTGTTTGTTTGTTTTGCTTTTTGGAGGGCAATTGGGTTTAAGTGACTTGAGCAAGATCACATGGTTAGTTTTTGTGTTGAATGTCTGAGGCCAGATTTGAACACAGGTCCTCCTGATAACAGGGCTAGTGCTATACTCACTGCACCACTTAGCCATTCCAGAGATGTTTCTTAGTATTCACTTGAAAAGCAATTATCTATCAAATAGCAGCAGTTTAATGGCTAAAAGTAATGTCAAGTTTTGAATTGGAAACCTTAGGTAATTATTCATCTTCTGGCACAAGGCTTCCTACTTGACCCTCAACAACTCAAATAACTTTTGTGGGTATTCAAGTTCCTATAAACATTTTGGATACATCATAGATGTGCTGCTATCTGGGCCACAAAAAGGATTTTCTACAAATGTTTTTCACCTGCTGCTGAAATTGCCACAATTTGTTCAACCAAAATAATTATTGAGTAGACTTACCTGAAGAAAAAATTAATAAAAAAAAAAGAGTAGACTCACCTGGAACACAGTGATAGCACATTTTTTCTGGCCTAATTCATAAAAAAAGTCAGGTTACTATCCTTATAGACATTTGCTGAATCAGTCAGATAAATTGGGGGTTTTTGTGTGTAACTTTTAGCATGTATCTCTAATAAATACTAGATTTACCCTGGGAATAAAATGACCATGCTATTGAATCAAGATAGCAATAACACAGAGTAAGAAGGAAAAATAACTTCCAAATGCCTGTTTCTTATATCCTTTGAGCAGTAAAGACTATCCTTAGAAGTGTGGGTCAAGATTCATTAAAGAGGAAACATTCACCAAAAGAGTCTTCCAAACTCAGGAGTGTAGTGCACTTTTGAATTTTCATAAGCATTTGTCATTATTTGGTACTTATTCCATGATTTCTACTTTGTTTTTCTCTATATAAATAAAAAATATCACTGTAGTCCTGGCATCTGCATCCTTAAAAGAGTAAAAAAAATTCTATACCTCTATTAATGTTCAGACTACTAGATGTTACAATATGTTGTGGGCATAGACTTAGAATAAAAAAGAACTGACTTTAAATACAGCCTTGTCGTGTATTAGCTGTGTGACATCAAACTCCCTGTATTGTTTTGAGAATCAATCAGATCATATTTGTATATTGCTTTGGAAGTCGTAAATTCCTCTATAAATGACAGGAGTTATTGCTGTTTTCATTGCTATAATTATTGTTACTACTACTGTGACTATCATTGCCACTAGTCATGACCTTTTATTCCAGAGTCTTTGGTGTTAGGTATATATACATAAACACATAGGCATATATGCATGTGCTTCTATATATGTGTGTGTGTGTGTGTGTGTGTGTGTG
>NW_027186473.1:32099107-32124117 GCF_028583685.1 Petaurus breviceps papuanus
GAGAGAGAGAGAGAGAGAGAGAGAGAGAATGAGCAGGAGAGAGAAATATCTGTGTTCCTCTAATACAAAATGACATTATTTGAGCAAAAAGTTGCAGAAATGTAAAATCCAATATCTGGCAGGAACTTTCAAAAATTCAGTTTAAATACTACTTAAGACTGCATAGGCAGATTGCAATCTGTCTCCTAAGCAGAATATTTCATAGGCTTTGATGCTAGTTTCAGCAATTTTCAGCAATTGATATTCTAAGTCAGGGTTGATTGTAAGGATACATTTCTTCTGTTGGAATATGTTGTTTAGTAAATGGTCTTCAAGAATTTTTATGAGAGATTAAAAAATCATCACCTGCTGGTCAATTATTTGGTGAAGAATTTTTCTCCAAATTTCTGTATACTAATATTCAGTCACTGATTGCTAGGTTTTTAATAAAATCCTAGCCTGGTAGGTTGGATTGGACAAAGCTAGTGATCTGCAATATTCTTTAAGATTCCAGATCATCAGCACATCGTGATAAGAAGTATAATGCATATATAATATCCAAACAAAACATATTAGTCCCTTTTGCTCTTGATTAGTTAAGAAATGACAGGATCTATTTCACTATTCCTTCTCTGATTTGTACTGTCTGAGAATGGGCACATCACAAGAGAAAAAGAGCAAACCTGTATATACTGCATACTATTTGCCAAGAACTGTTGTATTTTTTTCTTTTTTATTTGTCAAACATTATTTCATTTGACCCTCATAACGTATCTATGAGGAAATTGAACTTGAGGGAATTGAAGCAAAGAAGTTTAAGTGATTTACCAAGGGTTGTTCTGCTGTTAGGTATTTGAAATTTGAATTCTGATCTTACTGAATCTAATCTCAACACTATATTCATGGCCACCCCAACATTCTCTGTTATAAGACCTGTTGGTCTCAGTTTCTTTATTTATAAGGATATGGGAATTAGACTAGATGGCATCTGGATTCCCTTCCAGCTCCATATCTAGCATGCTATTGTATATTTTATATTCTTTACACCTTCTCAAATAGTTGTTTCACACCTCTTTTATGGAAGCACTTTGAATATTTGAAGAACAGCAAAAAGTTACCATTTCTAATTTTTCTATAGTCCCAATGACTCTGGTCTTTTTATTCTTTTCAACCTTTTATTACTTAGTTGCCTGTTAAATAATTTTAATTCTATAAATAGTTTTTCTTTGTTCCCTCTTTGACTTATCCATCTCATTCTTCATTTATTCAGAAGATCTTTTGAGTAGTATCTGTTGTGTGTCTAATGATCTAATCTGACCAAATGAGAGCTATAAAAGAAGATGACCTACAAAAGTCAGCTACTTTTTCACATTGAGTAAAAATGCAGTTGCCTTACTCATCTCTTGACTATCTCAAGGTTTATTCTGCTAGGAATTTTTAGTTCCATTTCATTTTAATTCTCTTTTCTTAGGCACTTTCCCTTTACCCACTTCCTCAACCAATTCTTTGGTAGGTTGTAAAAAGTTCCCTTGTATTTTATATAGTTAAAAAAAAAGAATGTAATTCCAGAGTTCCCATGTCAAGGAGAAAATATTACAAGCAGCCAAGGAGAAAAAAATGCAAATATTGTGGGAAAATAACCAGGATGACACAAGACCTAGTAGCTTCTACATTTAGAGATCAAAGTTCTTGGAATATGATATTGCAGATGTCAAAGGAGTTGGGATTAAAACCAAGAATCACCTGCCCAGCAAAAGTGAATATCATGATTCAGGGGGAAATATGGCGTCTCAGTGAAATAGAGTACTTTCAGAAATTCTTGATGAAAAAAACATAGTTGAATAAAAAAAGTTGACATTTTTCTATTACATAAATATACATAAAATACAACACATACATACATTCAGACATACAGATATATTCTTTTATTTACAAGAAGCAAGAGAAACATGAGAAGGTAAACAGGGAAAAGAAATCATAAGGAACTTATCAAAGTTGAACTATTAACATTCCTACATGGAAAAACAATAATTGTAACTTATAAAACTTTCCTCAGTAGGAGAATAGTTGAAGGGAATATAAATGTGTGTATGTATGTATGTATGTACATACACACACAAACACATATATATGTGTGTGTGCATATACATACACATGCACATATGTCTATACAGGAGCATATATGTGCCTATGGATACTTATGTGAGTGTGTGTATACAGGTGTACAGGTATATATAGAAAGAGGGCACAGTACCAATTGAAAAGGAATGGATGATATTTAAAAGGTGGAATTGAGAAGTGACAGGGATATAATGATAGGAGAAGGGGAGAGACAGAATTAGGTAAATTATCTCATACAAAAGAGGCAAGGGCAAACTGTTACAATGGAGGGGTAGAACAGGAAGGCAAAAGGGAATGGGTCAAACTTACACTCATTTAATTTGGCTTAGGGAGGGAATAACATATATATTAAATTGGGTATCTTGCCCTACAGGAGAATAATAGGGAAGGGGATAAGAGGGGGCATTATGGAGGAGAGGGCAGGTTTGGGGTGAGAGCGTAGTAAGAAGCAAATACTTTTGAAAAGGGACAGGGTCAAAGTAGAAAACAGAGTAAGTGGGGGGCTGGATAGGATGGAGAGAAATATAGTCAGTCTTTCACAATATATCCACTATGGAAATGTTTTGCATAACTACACATGTACATCCTATATTGAATTGCTTATCTCCCCAGTAAGGGTGGGTGATGAGGGAGGAAAGGAAAGAATCTGGAAATCAGAGTTTTAAAAACAACTGTTATTATTATTTTTTAATTTTTATTTTACATGCAACTGGGAAATAAGATATACAGGCACTGGGGTGTGGAAATCCATCTTGCCCTGCCAGAAATTTGGATGAAGGATGGGGGAGAATATGGGAGAGAGCAGGTTCAGGGAGGGGCTATACAGTGGGATTGTTGTTTTGGGTTGGTGGGTAGAGAAAGTATGGGGAGAAAATTTGTAACTCAAAATCTTGTGGAAACGAATGATGTAAACTAAAAATAAACATAAAATTTAATTGAAAAACAAACAAACAAAAATAGAACCTAAATTTCTATCTCATGACCATTTTATTTTCCTGATCCCTAGGCTTAATTCTGAATATATTCATTGAAGATGCTGCATTAGCCAATGCCTGTTTGATTTCTTATTTTTTTTTTAAAGCAATTGGGGTAAAGTAACTTGCTCAAGGTTACACGGCCAGTTATTTCTGGGTGTGGTGCTAAGTATCTGAGCTTAGATTCGATCCCCAGGTCATCCCAACACTGGGGCTGGTGCTCTTACTTGCTGAGCCAACTGGCCACCCCTAAGCAATTGGGGTTAAGTAACTTGCTCAAGGTTACACGGCCAGGTTTTTCTGGGTGGGTGCTAAGTGTCTGAGCCCAAATTTGATTCCCCAGGTCATCCCGACACTAGGGCCAGTGCTCTTACTTGCTGTACTACCTGGCCGCCCCTTGATTTATATCTTGCTAAAATAACCAAAAAAGGGAAAAAGAGATAAAAAAGTGAATGTCTCTAAAAGACATCATGGTTATGACTCTTGTTTTCATAAATAGAACCTGACAAATCCAATAAAAGTTAATGAATTTTTACTCAGATATCTACTTATGACTTGGGTATGAATTTTAACAGGTCATGTGAACAAATGCCTCCCAGCTCCTTCACTGGAGGAATAAAATAATTCTTTTATATTTCTAAAAGCAATTTTCAATATCAGAAAAAAATAAAATATACAAATGTATATGATTTCATTTTATTTTATTTTATTTTTGCTTTTTGGAGGGTGATTGGGGTTAAGTAGCTTGCCCAAGGTCACATGGCTAGTTTTTGTGTGTTTATGTAAAGTGTCTGAGGCCAGATCTAAACTGAGGTCCTCCTGACTCCGGGGCCCGCCCTCTACTCACTGTGCCACCTAGCCACCCATGATTTTTTTTGAAAGGTTTTAAGTAGTGAATCTGATATTTAAAGGAAATTTATAATGGGGTACCTTAGAAGAGACATTGGTTTCTTTTTTTTATAAACAGTTTAAGTTAAATATAGAAGGTATATGGGACAAATGTCATTATTACTAACTTACCTAGAACAAAAGCTACTTGGTCTGTCAATCTTTTGTCTTTTACAGGTTATATAATAATTTGTAATAGTTGTGACTTTTATTTCAATAATGTAACTATGGAACACCAAATGGATATTACCCAATCAAGGATAGAGGAGTCATTCACTCTTGCTTTTGGTAATGACATAAATATGTATATTTTCCTTCTTTTTTCTCTGTAATTTAACCCCAAATGTTCATTTTAACATATCCTTCTATACTGTAATGTTCCCTTGAGTTCATGGTAATTTTTTCCTTGAGTCAAATAATCTTGAATTCAGTGGAAGATATGTTCTCCAATGTTAAGGTCCTAGTTGTTTTTAGAAGGTTGTCTTGAAAGAGAAGGCATGCATTTTTTTTTGTTTATAAGGACATGTGAGAGAAAGAAAGACAGAGGCAGACAGACAGAGAAAGAGAGATACAAAGACAAAGAGACAGCGAGACAGAGAGAGAAACAGAGGCAGAGAAAGAGAGATTGGGTTGAGAAAAAGTGATTGGATAATATTTGACTAATCAAATGAAAAAGAATCTGTGTAGTTGAAAATCAAAGGAAGAAATATGCACATGCTTTTTGTATTCATTGTGCCTATATTAAAATGAAGCCTTACACGCATTAGGCCCTAAATAAATGTTTCTTTACTTGTCTAGCAATTAGAAGTGCCCATGAGTTCCAGTTAATTATGTGAGTTCCAGATTTAGTAATTTAATGGCAAAGGATTAATCATTTAGTCTTCCTGACCCAAAGTCTTCTCACCCATAAAAAGAAAGAATTAGATCAAATTATTGGTTTACAATCTGTATCATTGATCACATTTGGGAGGTAAAATTTCATCACCAATTTATGGAAAGGAATCAATGAATTCATATGCATTTCAAAAGTCTTGGTTGGAAATTTCTTGATCTCCAACTTATGTATATTACCATTTACCAAATGGATGCATATGTTGCTGTGATAAATGAAATATAGCCTAATTGTTTAAAACAAATACTATGGCAATGTGTTTGGTTATTGTATATATTCTAAATCATTGAATGCAAATGGTACAACCACTGGTGTGTGGTTATCTACATTGTCAAAACATTGGAAAGTAGTCTGCATAGAAACAAAAAAAAATAAGTTCTATACTTGTCATTTCTGCTAGAAGAGAAAAGTTAAAGAAGATCTACCCCCCAATTTATTAGAGAAATATGTCTGGCAAAATGAAAAACAAAAGAAAATTATCCAGCAATAAAGTGGAGGGTGAGGTGTTATAGCAAAGGGTATCAAAGACAGTGTTTCAAAATCTCACAAGTGAAAGAATGTAACACAAAAGTTGGGGTGGGGTGATAAGAAACCTAGATTGGAAATATATAATGCGTATTCATGGTGGACAGAGGGTAAAACAGTGCCTTCCAAAAAAGCAAAAATTTATTCTCAGCACCACAGATGTAAATAGGTATGTGGCATTCTGTTACCATCCCCAAAAGAAAGAGACATATCACTGTATATCTAACTCTCCATGGAAGGGAACAGACTAAGAAAAGGAAATGCAGGGACTATATTGGTTTTTCTATATAGCTAAGGAGTAAAGAAATTACCTTAATGAATACTCAGACTGAAAAACACTACCCAGGTCTTCTGATTGAAAGAGGAAAATAATATATTCTAAATGAACCTAATGACAACCTGTAGAAATATCGATATCCAGAATAGAAACTTAAGAATTCAGAAGTGTTGTAAACATGTGTGACTGCATACATATACGGATAGAGGATGTATGTATGTTTGTATGTGTATTGTGCCTGTATGTATATTTGTATGTATGCCTATATATACACACATACAAATATATATATAGTTTATTGTGCAAATGTATATATGTGAGTAGCTATTTATGCATGTAGATACATGTATGCATATACGTATGTTTACTCATGTTCACGTACCCACATGTATATGTGCACATATTCTGTATATGCATATGCACACATATGCTATGTATACACCTATGCATATATACATATACTATGTATAAAGATGTGCATATATGCCTATACTATGTATATGCACAAATGTCTATGTACGAGCATATATAAAATGTGTATATACATGCATTATGTGTGTATATAATCATACATACATTCATATATGCATACATACATACATGCATACAAACACTTTATATTGTTTTAAAAGTACTTTGAAGACCTTATCTTTTGATGCAGTAAAAGGAGCACTGGATTTAAAGTAAAAGAATTTTAAGTGAGGAAGAGCGAAGATGGCAGTGTACAACCTGGGACCCAGCTGAACTCTCCCAACATTTCCCTCCTAATGATTTTAAGTAATACTACAAATCAAATTTTGGGGTGGTAGAAACAATAAAATGGCAGTGGGAGACATTTATCCAGTTCATCACAAAATAAGAAATCTACGATATAGATCTACAGCATTAAAGGTGGGTGCAGGCCCAGAGTTCAAGAGGAATACTAGTGGTGGATGTTGGAGGTAGGCACAACAGCAGCAACAGAAGCAGCTTTGGGAAATCTCAAGCCTGAAGACTAATCAGAAAGAGATTACAAAGTGATCATTTGATTACACTTTGTATATAGCTGGTGCTAATTAATAACCTTATTGTTCATAAGCAGTTCTGGGTTGCAATTCCAGGTCAGATAGGAAAACTTGTGATTTGTAACTAGGGAGCAGGGGCCCTGGTCATATTTCCAGGAACAAAAGGAGTGCCAGCACTTAAGGCTACAAGAGAGCGTGCTACCTGATCATATATGCAAGTCAAAGGTAGTCCTAGTGCTGCAGTGGCAAAGGAACAGGGAACCCAGTTCCAATACCAGGGTCAAGAGGAGTACTACTTGCAGCTGCAGGGAAGAAGAGGCTCTTGGTGGGTAAAGATCAGAGTGAAGAATAGGAGACAGTGACCACTATTCTCTCAAGAACCATGGAAGCACCAAAAACTTGCATAGCCTCAAAATTAACTCACACACACAAAAACAACAACAAAAACAACAACAACAACAACAACAAACTATAGTTTGGCACACACACAGATAAATAGAGCACAATTTTAACATAAAGTTCAAAGTCAAGAAATAAACTGAGGAAATGAGAATTTTAAAATGTATTGATCTTTAAAAACTAATATGGTGTTAGGGAAGGGCAAGATAAACTTAGAAGACAACAGTGTGAAAAAAAAAATTACAAGCAAAGCCTCAAAGAAAAATGCTAAATGTACCCAAAGCAGAAGACATATTACTGGACAAGTAAAAGGAATGAATAAGAAAATCAGAGGAAACAATGGCAAAAGAAATGAAAGGAATGCAAGAAAATTATATAAAAATAATTAATACCTTGATAAGAGAGGCACAAAAAAATGCACTCAACTCATGAAAGAGGTTACAAAAGAATACTCCCAGGAACAGTATACCCACATTCCCAAGTTCCCAGTTAAAAGAGAAAATATTGCAAGTATACAGAAAGAAATAATGAAAACATCATAGAGTCTCTATAGTATCGCAAAAGATTTAGCACCTTTCACATTAAAAATTTGGAACGCTTGGAATATAATTTTCTGGAGGGCAAAGGATCTAGGATGACAGGCAAAAATAACCCATACAGGAAAACAGTACAATATTTCAGGGGGGAAATGGATATTTAAGGAAATAGAGAACTATCATCAATTTCTGATTAAAAGACCACAGCTGAATAGAAATTTGATATTCAAAGACAAGACTTCAGGGAAGCATAAAAGGTAAATATTAAAGAGTACTCATAAGGGACTGAATCAAATTAAACTATTTATATTTTCTAAATGTGAATATGATTACTCCTAAGAACTTTATCATTATGAGGGCCATTGGAAGTAGTCTGCCCAGAGAGAAGGCATGGGTTTGAGTCCATTATGCTCAGATGATTTCCAAAATAAGAATTTAGGGTTGAGAAAAAATAAATGAACTGGTAGAAAGTGTAAGGGAATCAGGCAAATTTTCTCAAATAAAAAGGCATGTGAGGAAAAGCATTCATAATGGAGGAGGAAATGGAAGGGTAGCAGGCAATGCTTTAATCTCAGTCTCTTATGAATTGTTTTAAGGAGAGAATATTATACACTCAACTGTGTATAGAAATGTAACTTATGCAAAAGTGATATAAGAGAAGGAGGTGAAGGAAATGGGAAGGTTAAATAATAAAATGGAGGACAGATTAAGAGTAGCAGTGGTCAGAAGGAAAACAGACATTTGAAAAAGGAAGAGGGGGGAGAGAGTGAGAGAGACAGAGAGACAGAGACACAGAGAGTGGGGGGGTGGAGAGAGAGAGAAAACTGGGGTGGAGGAAACACAGCTAGTGATCACAACTGAATGGGAATGGGATGCACTAACTCATAGAATGGAAGTGATAGCAGAATAAATTAGAAACCAGAATCGAAAAATATGTTGTATGCAACACACTTGGGAAAAAAGGACATACACAGAGTTGAAATGAAGGTCTCATTCTCCTCACTTACCTAAAAATGAGCTCATATAAGTTTTCCTATTTTTGTGAAAACTTTTGCTCATCATTTTTTAAAAAATATCACAATCTTATTCCATCAAAATACTACACCAATCATACAACTTGTTCAGCTATTCCACAATTGCTGGGAATTCCCTGAAATGCCAATTATTTGTACCACAACAAGAACTGCTGTAAATATTGTTGTATACATTAGTCCTCTTCCTTTTATACTTTTTATACTTCCTTGGAGTATAACCCTAATAATACTATTGCTGACATCAAAGAATATGAATAGTTTTATAATTCTTTGGCCACAATTCCAAATTGCTCTCCAGAATGGTTATATCAGTTCACAACACCACCAAGAGAGCATTAGTGCCCCAATTTTTCCACATCCCTTCTAACATTTATCATTTTTCTTTTCTTTCATATTAGGGAATTTGATAGGTGTGGGTTGGTAGCTCAGAGTCATTTCAATTCACATTTCTCTAACCAATAGTGATTTAGAGTGTTTTTCTTACATATGACTATAGATAGCCTTTATTTCTTCCTATGAAAAATGGATTGTTAATTTGTTTTAAGCATTTATCAACTGAGGAATGACTCACATTTAAATTTTAAATTTCACACAATTCTCTATATTTTTGTAAAATGAGACCTTTATTTGCAAAACTTGCTGATTTTTTGACAGTTTCCTATTTTCCTTCTAATCTTCACTGATTTGGTTTTGTATGTGCAAAAAAAAAATGATCAAAATCATTCATTTAAATGCATTAATGTACTCTATCTATTGTTTGGTCATAATTTCTTCCCTTATCCCCAACTCTGAAAGGTAAATTTTTCCATGCTTGTGGTAAAAAAATAAAAAGACTATGTCATGAAATTATCATTTAATGTAGAAGTTCCACATATTTATTGAGCCTGACTCTTGCGCCATGGTATTTGAATTGTTTCTTTTTGGCTGCTTGTAATATTTCCTCATTGACTTGAGAGACATGAAATTTTCCTAGAGTATTCTTGGGACTTTTCATTTGGGGATATCTTTCAGGCTATCAGTGGATTCTTTGCGTTTCTATTTTCAAGTCTGGTTCTAGGATATCACATCATTTCACATCTTCTCTTTTAGAAATATGTTGTCAAGACTTAATTTAATCATAAATTTTAGATGGTGCAACAATTCTTAAATTAGCTCTTCTTGATATATATATTACAGGTGAATTGTTTTTTTTATAATGAGATATTTCACATTTCCTTCTATTTTCATTTTTTTAAAATTTTGTTTTACTTTTTCTTAATGTCTTATGGAGTTTTTAGCTTCTACTTATACAATTATAATTTTTAAATATTTACTTTCTTCAATGATCTTTTGTAACTCTTTTTCCACTTAGCCAATTTGTCTTTTGAAAGAGTTCTTCACTTTAGTGGATTTTTGTGCCTCTTTTACCAGTCAATTCTTTTTATTAAGTTGATGTTCTCTTCAGTATTTTTTTTCCTCTTTAACTAAGCAGTTGACTCTCTTTTCATAATTTCTTACATCTTTATCATTACTTTTACCAATTTTTACTCTACCTCTCTTATTTGATTTTTGAAATCCTTTTGGATCTTTTCCTGGAGTTACCATTGTACTTGTGCCCAATTCAAATTTTTTTTTTGTTTGAGGCCTTGCATATAGTTCTTTTGACATGATTGCCCTCTTCTGCATTTGTCTATTGATCTTCCTTGTCACCATAGCTACTTTTTATGCTCAGGTTATTTTTTTGATAGTATGCTCATTTTTTTCAGCCTATTTCTTGACTTTTATCTTAAAGTTGGGTTCTGGTCAACTGTCCCAAGCTTCGGGTGTTTCATGCTATTGTTTTCAAAGCTAGAGCTAATGGTCAATAAATGTTCAGTGCTTCAAAGGAGGCATGATTTAAGGAGAAGTATTGTCACTACTCTCCTTGTCTATGCTCTAGTTTTACCCAGGAAGTGCCTTTCTCTTGGCCCTGGAGCTATCACGTCCACTGTTCTGCTGGAACCACAAGTGTTCCTGCTCTTTTCTACCTTGCAACTGAGACCAGGATCCCTACTCCCTTATGAGCAACCACAATCATTCTTATCTTCTCTGAAGCTATGGCCAGGGCCCCTGTTGCACTGCAGTTGTAAGCACTAGTAATTTCATCAGCTGTAGGACTGTGACCTGAAACT
Organism: Petaurus breviceps papuanus; assembly: GCF_028583685.1. Taxonomy (NCBI): domain Eukaryota; kingdom Metazoa; phylum Chordata; class Mammalia; order Diprotodontia; family Petauridae; genus Petaurus; species Petaurus breviceps. The sequence goes on from NW_027186473.1 coordinate 32,109,887, forward strand.
GCATATGAGAAATTAAATAGGGCCCTAAACCCAAAGCCGTCAAAGGGTGCCCTGTAATCTCTTCCTAACCCATTATCCAAGCCCCTTAGAATCTATGGGTTAAGCGATCCTGAGGTTGACATCGTCAATAATGTAGCTGCTTCTAAAGCCTGTTGCTGCAATTACTATGTTCTGGATTGTGCTCCAAGCTCAAAGACCAACACAGAGTAATCAACCTTCTTGCATACATCCTAAGTTACCTTCGTCTGGAAAATTGTTTCACATTGATCTTTTATTGGTCATGCCAGGTCAGAATGTGATTTGAGGTGCTATTTTAAAGTTGTTTCGATGGCAATTTTGTGAGTATTCATGTGAGATCCTGCTTCTACTCCACCATCTTGGCTTCACTACCTGTAATGCACTCTTAGCCTGTTTGTGAAGTTGGTCTACATCCTTGGTTTATGTTTCTGAAATTTAATTCATTCAGTGTTTAAAATTGTATTAAATTTAGATCACCTTGATTCTGATGCAAAGGAAAGACATAAAAGATGCACAACATATTATACTTTGGGTTACTAAGTAGAAATTACTGCTGTCTAGTGGTAGTTTACATTTCATTTGAGTAATTACCTGTGGAAAGATAGAATCATCAGACAGTGAATAAGATGGTTTCCTTGTACTTTTTTCAAAGTAAAGTTAAATGGAGCTATGTTGTGATCTGAAAGAATTTCTATTATGAACAGTCACAGGGAATGGAAAGGAAAAGGAGAACAGAAAAATAAAGAATTCCTGTTCATTAAAATGCATACTTTTATGGCAATATACTAAACAGGTTCACTAGGTTAAGAGTCAGAGGCCTTGAGTTTAAATTTTTGTTGCTTACAAACAAGGTGACCTTATGCAAGTCACTTTCCCCTTATGGGCCTCACCATGTCTTTCCACCTCCAATTTCAATATCTTTCACAATGTTATACATTTCATATGTAGCAAAATTCTGCTTCTTTTATAATGTGGCCTCTTGTACTCATTAGCTATGTGATCTTGGACAAGTCACTCAACCCCTACCTAAAACTGCAGAAGAAAATGGAAAAGTACTCCAATTTATTTGTTTAGAAAACTCCAAGAAGAATTAGACACAAATAAATACAAAAAAAATTTAAAAGAGTAGTCACACAGGTCGATACTTATTGGTGTTCACTTCATCATATTTTTTAGAATTAACCAGGTCTGGCGTTCATTTTTGTTCTCTTGAGTGGAATTTCTTTCTCTTCTGGAAGCATTTCAAGGTGCTTCTAATATACTTGATGAATTTTTAAAAAAATAATAAAATCTTTTGCAATTTTCTTCTGTTTCTAGTTTTTTTCCATTTTCATTCTTGAATAACTTTTGGATGGCTTTACTGATTTATGTATCTTGCCAAGATTTCTTAAGGCATCTTGCCAAGATTTCTCTACTGTTCTTTGCTTTATGAAATAATATTTCTCATCATTGTACATCATCCTTTTTATAAGTTTTGGGTTTTTTGCTTTTTTCATATTATTGAGAAAAATAGTTACAATAATAGATATCCCTCCTACTCTAGGTTGGGAATGTAGTGGGTCCTTAAGATTCTGATACCAGCACTAATTTCCATAGAAACTTTAACCTTTTCTGTATCTCTGACTTGATTGAGGATGTCAATATCATTTTAAGTAGTCTTTTGGTCCTCCTGTTCTAGGGGCTCACTGTATTTAGGACCCCTATTAGTTTTAGCCCTACTGCAGCTTAGAACTCCAGAATAATACCCTCAGCATTTCCCACTAGAATAAGTAAAAAAAGTTTACCACAATGCTTGGCTTTATAAGATTTGATAGACAAGTGTATATGAGTTTAATTCCTGAAACAAATTTTTATAGTTGGCATCTACATAATTTCTATTGCCCATTGACAATTTTTCATAACATGGTTATATAATTTAAGATTAGATCTTAAGTATAAAACATTTTTCCAATAACATTTTTCTTGCTAATTAAATTATGATATTAACTTTGACAAGTCAACAGTATGATTGTACATAGACTGATAACTTAAGAAAATTCAAAAGTTAATCATAAGTATTTCTCTGCCTTTAAAAATAGTCTGTTTAATTCTTTATAGGGATTCTAAGAAACATTGATGAGGACACAGTGTATTATAGTCATGGGGGCAGTCTGTGAAATGTAGGAGTCATTCATTCAGTACATATTAAGTGTTAACTATGTGCCAGACACTGTGTTAGGGACACATGGAAAAGCAAAGGTGGTCCCTGCCCTTGAGGAGCTCACAATGTAATAGAGGAGACAACAAACAAAAGAGTATATACACATAACCAATACACAAGATAAATAAAAAAATAATTAACAGTGGGAAGGCACCAAAATCATGAGGGTTTGGGAAGCCTTCTTTAGAATTAGAGGTTTTAGCTGGGATTTGAAGGAAGCCAGGAAATGTACATGAGTAGACAAAACATTTAAGTCATGAGAGACTGATAAAATGGCCATAGCTGATTCATAGAATGTTTTGTTTTTAGCCAGCAAGAGGCCAGAGACCCTGGATTGAAGAGTATGTGTGCGTTAAGATATCAGAAGACTGGAAAGGTGCTGATATTGGGAATAGATCCTGAAAGGCTTTGAATGCCAAATGAAAAACTGAGTATTTGATCTTGAAGATGATAAGGGACCACTAAAGTTTATTGAATAAAGCATTGTCAGATTGCCACTTTAAGAAAAGCTCTTTTGTGGGTAAATAGAGGGACGGTTGTGGGATGAGAATGGTGGTATACAGGCACACCTGTAGGCTATAGAATTTATCAAGGTATGAGGTGAAGATGGACTTTTCCAAGGTGGTTGCATTATCAGAGGAGAAAAGCAATAATATTTGATAGATGTTATAAAGGTGAGGTAACATGCTTTGGCAACAAGTTTGGTGTAGAGATGAGAGATAGTAAGGAGACTAGGATTTTACCTATGTTGAAAGTCTGGGGTTCTTGCTGGATGGTGGTGCCCCAGAAAGCAATAAAAGATTTAGAAGGAGGACTTAAGGGGAAAAATAATTAGTTCATTATTGGACATGTGGATATGAAGATAGATACTGGACATCCCGTTCAGGGTGTCAGAATTACAATTGGAGATATAATACTGTAGTTCACTAAAGGACTGGCTAGGTAGATTTATGACTCATCAGCATAAAGATAACAGTGAAATAAAAATTGACTACAGAATAAAGCAGCCTAATAGTTCATTAAAACATCTCCCATTTGCCCCAGATGCAAAAAAATATACACACTCTTCCCTCTGCACTTCCCATATAGATATAGATAAATATCTATCTATACCTATCTATATACACACACACATATATATATATATATATATTATATTTAGTGAAATGTCTTGATCATGAGAGAATTGTCAGTAGATTTATTACAATATCAGCAAGAAAAAGGCAAAAGTCCTAGGTTGAGCCCAGCCATAAATAAAGTGGGAAGGAAGAAACCTTAGTGGTCACATATTTCAACCCTTCTCTTTAAAGAGCAGGAGATTAATGATCACAAAACTGAAATTACTTGCCCAAGGATACACTGGTAGTATTTAGCAGTGTTAGAACTGAAATTCAAATTCTCTCTGATTCTTCCTCCACTCCTCTTTCCACTATATTTCAGCCCTTCTTCCCCTTATACAGAAAGGTGGTACATTATTTTAGCTGCCAGATCTTTGCCATACTACACAACTTTGCTGCTGGCAACAATAGGGATACATTATAAAAGCAATAAGAAGAAAGATGGGTACAGTTACAAGAATGAATGTGTAGTGGAGAATATTAAAAGAGTCTGTTACTCTAATGGTTGGAGTGATAAATAATGTGAAAAGATAAAGATCAGATTTTGGTTGAGTGAATGAATCATGTGCAACTCATGCTTCCTTTACCTATCTTTTTAAAAGGACAGTGTTTAGAGGATGCATAGGGGAAAGGTGCTCCAATAATATTCATTCTAGCTGGCAGGTCAGATTATTTGCTTCCTTTCTGTCTCTATGTCATAACTTGTACCACTACTCCCATAATCCCCAAATTGATCTTTATGTACTCTCTCCATACTGTGATTCATGCTTTGTTCTACTGGAAGATTAATATTCTTTATATAGAGAACTTCCAGCAATCACAGCCCCCTCCCACATAAATCAATGGTTAGCTATTTAATAAATGAATCAATTTAAAAAAGCTTTTATTAAACCCCTACTATGTGCAAAGCATTATACTTAGTGGTAGAAAAAAATAGAAAGATAAAAAGGCCATTCTCTCAAGGAGTTCACATTCTAATAGATGAATGAAAGGTCACATGGTCTTCAGGTACAGTGGTAAAGTAGATGGAAATTTTTCTGCTATCTCTACTAATAAAATCACACCATTTTCTGGTGTATAATTATTGATTACCAGGCTATTTCTTGCAAATTTCTCCTGGGCCTTACTCATGTAATGTTTATGAATAACTGTAGATTTAAGATAATTACTATGTACTTGGCATTTTAAAGCTTTTCAATTGTCAACATACATTATTTTATTTATGCCTTACAATCACTTTACAGGGTGTAGGGACAAGTATTATTATTCCCACTTTACAGATGAGGACACTGAATCTCCAAGAAATTGTGTGACTTGACCCTAGCCACACAGTTAATAGGATGTAGGAATTATTTAAAATAAAGTGACTCCTTTTTATAAAATTGACTCCATTTTTTAGATTTTGGTTTTATTTTTCAGAACTCCCTCTCCAATAGCGGGATTTGATTAACATCCTGTTTCACATCTGGAAAAGTCTCAAAACTTGCTGACCCTCTCTCAACTCACAAAGTTCTTAATTTTTCCTGCAATAAGAAATTAGATTGCCTGGCCTTACACCCTTGTTTGTAACCTGTTTATTGTTTTAATTTGTGCAAATATTTATGCAACATCTTTATTTGGGGTCCAGTACAGGTAAGGAGGTAGGGTGAAGTCTGTTCTCAATTTGTCATGCAACTACATGCTTTGTCAATAAATCAATATGCTCAGAAACTACAGCCTTTTTTAAAAATTATTGCAGATTTTGCTCATGTCAGTTTTGGGCCAAGTCAAGAAAAGATCCTGAACCCCAGGATAACCTCTTAGAACAAATCCTGAGAGTGCCCTCTGTTAGATTTTTCACCAAGGTACTTTTTTATGAAAGTCTTCTATTGAGGTTTGATTCCCTCTCAATTGTTCTCAAGTTGTTCTAAGCTAAGATAACCCCCAGCCCCCAACATTCCTGGAGAAGTAGATAGACCCAAGGAATCCCTTTAAGGGAATAAATTAAGTCAAGCCTTCTCAGCATAAGAGAAGTAACTTTAGGGTAATAGATTGTGGCAAGCCTCAATATTGCTGGGGATTGCCATGAGGAAATTATGAGCTCTGGTAGTAAGTATATGATGGGAAAACACTGGGAGTGGGTAAATTGTTTGGAATCAAGGGAAGAGCATGCTATATTAAACCATATGAAAATCAGTTTAAAAAATATTTTGAAACTGCAGGAGATTTAGTTGATCACCTATTTTGGCCACATTTTGGAACTTACGATTATTGTACTTTAAAGAAATTGAGATTGATCTAAAACATTGAAAAATCAAAATGTGTCCCAAATTTGAACATATTTCAGTTGGTGTAAGGGTTATGGGGTTTAAAGATCTCCCATGCCCCATGGATGTGCTGACATAGCAGAGCAAGAGAAAGTGAAAAGCCGAGCTAACGGGCCTGCGGTTGGCAGTTGGTGGTGGTTGCCTTTTTTTTTTTTTTTATTTAGGACTCCTGCTGAGGACTGCCAGAGGCCAGAGCTGCTGGGAGCGCTCTTCCAGGACACTGGGTGGTTGCTGTGAGTGGGGAGAGGAGGACCTTTGCCTGAGGTAGCCTGTTCTGTTTTAAAGGCTTGAAAATGTGGGTGCTTTCTACTTTATCTACCTGTGCCAATGTCATAACTACTCTGATGGCTTTCACTTTCTGGTTTTGGGACTCAGTCTTTTGGTATCTTAATAAATTTTCTAGTTTATTTCCCCAAATGGCAAACCTGACATATTTTGTGATGGATAATTATATCAGCATATTTGTAATCTCTATAGGCATTGTGAATATGGCATTGCTGATACAGTTGGCATTTACTGAAGTAAATTTTATGTGTCTATCTTATTAAATTGCCAAAAATCTGGTCTCGTGACATATCTATTTTTGTTTATATGTTCTGCTATCCTGGAAGCTTTCTAAGGATAAAATGCAGCCAGACACAAAGATTACTATTAAAGGTTCTAGAAAAAAAAAAGTTTAGAACACTAGGTAGGATTAATGAAGTTTCATAATTGAAATAGTTCTCCTGCCTTTCTATAATCTGATGTTTGGGTCAAAATAAAGTACTTTCTCTCCGCTACTTCAGTCCTGGAAAGGTTGTGGTTAAAGAGATAAAGTCTCATAACATAAAGAAAGGAAACATTCCTGCTTTGATAAATTTATGACATTATAAACTAATTAGAGACCAAAACTATAGTTGAGATGTAATAACTTTTCTGTAAATTTCCAAATTATGGTAACTGCTAAATATAGTTTAAGGGATTTTGAAGGTTTAAACTTCTCTCCCCATGCTGAAGGGGAAGATTTGGAGGTATGAAAGAGGTCTGTGACAGATTGATTGCATTGAGATAAGAAAATATGAAACAACTGATGAATGAGGAGCTTAATCCCATTCTATTTGTGCTATTTGATAAGATACTTAGTAGAAGCTTAACAAATGCTCAAATAACTTAATGAAGCTTGGGGCACCATTCTGCAGAATTTTTTTAAGGAAAAATAAGAATATAATTCTATGGAAGTTACAGGAAAAACAGCACTTAGACCTCATATCGCTCTTTTCCTGGATATTGACAAATCTATTTTTTCCTGCAAAGAAGGTGTAATGGGAATATAAATTTTTAAGATCTTCCCTGCCCCTAGGCTAAAGTGCACCTGGAGCCTGGGGTGAGAGGCTTGTTTTTCAGTAGATACTTTTTGATTGGGCAGTGAGTCAATAAGGTTGTTACATTCTCTGAGCCAGGAGAAGGCTATATAAGCCCTGATGTGAGGCTTTGTTTTGGGGCTCACTTTGAGAAGTGTTCTGTGATTTGATCATATGAAACTCTGGGAAGCCATTGTTGTAGAGCCCCCCAGCTTTGAAAAAAAACCCAGATGTTGATGAAACCCAGATGTTGAGTTGGTATGGTAGTAATGGTTGGACAGTTTGGAAACTCTCTATTTGATCTGTTTCTCTGTCTTGCTAATTCTGTCTGTGTATTCTGAAGTTCGGGGTGCTGACCTCTTTCCCCTGAACTAGGTAAAGTATACATATTTGACTGATTAAAGTTAGCTTGTTATCCCATTTTGTGTTGCTTTCCTTTATCAAAGCAGATCCAAGAATCTGTGTTGGCCCACGCCCTGGGAATGCTGGGGTGCTTGCTGCTACAAAATGGCATCACAAACAGGATCTGCAGAGTAAAAGGAAAGTATGGGGGCTGGGATAATGTTTGTTTCTCAGTCTGCATCGGGACCTGGGCAGAAGCCAGGAGCGGCTGCCACCTGCGGGAGGAGAAGGAACCCAGGAGTTCGGGATTCAGCCACAGGAAATGATAAGAACTGAGCAGCAACAGGGGTGCTGAATGTGTTTTCTTGCTTCATCCCACAGTTTGGGACTCAGGGGGAGGATGGACATTGTTGAGAGCCCCCCCTCGGCTTTGAAAAACCCAGATGTTGATTTGGTATGGATGTAATGGTTGGACAGTTTGGAAATCTGTCTTCTTAATCTGTTTCTCTGTCTTGATAATTCTATCTGTATATTCTGAAGTTTGGGGTGCTGACCTTTCCCCTGAACTAGGTAAATGATACATATTTGACTGATTAAAGTCAGCTTGTTAATCCATTTTGAGTTGCTTTCCTTTATCAAAGTAGATCTAAGAGCCTGTGTTGGCAGACGCCCTGGGGATGCTGGGGTGCTTGCTGCTATAGAAAGAAGGTGATATAAGTGATTAATTAAAGGGAACTAAAGTTAGTTTGAAAATACTTTCCAAGTAAAAAAAAGAGGGCTGGGTATGGGGGTGGGACTAAAATTTGTAGTTTAAATTTGCCAGGACTTAAGAATGCTTCATTCAGAAGCTTGTATCATTTCTCTACTTCATAATATTTCTTAAGAATTCTGCTATGACCAGGTGAGTTCTAAAAGCATGTGGGGAGAGGGAGTGTTTTTCTTTCTTTTTAGATGTGGGTTTTGGATTAGAAGACTGTTAAAATTCCTTCTCAACAAACAAATTTTATCATTCTGTAATTCTATATCTAAAATATACATAATATTCTAAGGTCACATAAGAAACAACTGTTATGTGTAGGACTTGAAATCAGATTGTTCTGACTCTATTCAAAAGACTGCTCTGTGCCAAGTTGACTCCTAGTTTCCTTAAACACTAATTTTACAATCACTCTTTTAGAGTCATTTACATGAAGGTTACCCTATCTAAATATTGTGCCAGTCCCAATATCTAATACAATGTTCTACATCCAGTATTTGTTTAATAACCATTAAAATAGAATTAAGTTGATTTGAATTAAAGTAAATGCCCTACACCCCTCATCCTACCATTAAAATTCCCATGAATTTAAGTGCTTTTTTTCTCATCTGTCAAGGAGGAAATCAAGATGATAAAATAAGTCACATTAAAATGTGAAGACTAGTTTAATGTGCTAAACCTCTCCAGGTATTTATATTTTAAAATGTTATTCCTATAGGCAACTAACAACATGTTGGCTCTGGAGAATGAATTGATGATTGCCTGAATTGGGTACTTATCCAGTCTACTTCCAAAACTGATTTATCTTCAAAAGAAAAATAATATTTGAGAAGATATCAGACAGAAAGTCAACTATAAAGGATCAAAGACCAGGATAAATATGGCAATGGTGATCAAAAAATCTCTCTGATTCAAATGCTTCTGAAAATTTTTAAGAAATCTGACTTTTCACCCTTCTAAATATCCCTTGTTGCAGAAACTATCTTAAGAGAAAAATATTTTAAATCATATTAAAACATACCTAAAGTACTGTGGTATAGGTACAGGCTTGCTAGATTTAGAGGAAAAAGAACCATATTATAATTCTGGCCCTGAAACTTTCCACTGACAGTACTACTTACACTCTCTAGCAATGGATTTTCACTAGTTGTACCAATCTAAGTGTATGATCCTACAATTCTATAATTTATAATCTCACTCCCTTCAAATATTTTTTCTTTTGCTTTTTGGAGGAGGGAAGTTAGGGCAATTAGAGTTAAGTGACTTGCCCAAGGTCACATGACTAGTTTTGTGTTAAGGGTCTGAGACTGGATTTGAGCTGTGGTCCTCTGATTCCAGCGCTGGCGCTGCATTCATTGTGCCACCTACCCACCGTTCCTTCAACAATTCTTATCAACAACAACAACAACAACAACAACAGTATTTTATAGCCTTTGATATGTACACAGAATTTTACAAAGTTATTACCCCCATTTTACAAATGAGGGAACAAAGATAAAATTTAAGTCAGTCATCTAGCATCAGAGAACTAGTGTCTGAAATTGAATTGGAATTTAGGTCTTTTTGCCCAACATTCTGTTTACTGAAGCTTCTTTATGCCTTTAGTTAAATGTTTCCTTTCAGTTGAAGCTCATTGTAATCACTATTCCAAATTAGTATTGATATTAATTTCATTCGGTTTAACTTAACAAATATTTAATAGATGCATTGCTATGCCGTAAAAACAAAACAAAACAAATAAAAACAGGTGCAGTCTCTGTCCTCAAGATTACATAATTGCTTAAGAATAACAGAGTCACCAAAAAGTTACTTCTTACCAGTTTAGAAGTCATATATGAAACCTGGGCCTTTATATTCACCTGTTTCTGAATTCCAGTTATCAGAAAGCACCCTCTCCTTATTTACTGTTCAGTAATCTTATGACTATAACACCAATCTATGAAACTAGCAAATATAACAACAAAAGAAACATAAAAAGACAGACATCATAGCATAAGACAGATTTAAAAAAAAACCTTATTAACATTTTTATAACACTCTTAACTGAAATAAACAGACCACAATCAATTTTAACATCTGGTTCCCAGCAGTTCCTGTTGGGTAATAACATTTTCTCTTTTCTTTTTTCCTGCCTTAACAAATGCTGGCCATTTTTTTTATCAACTATTCATCAAGGAACAGCTGTTACTTTAGAACACGGTGTATTCATGTCAGAAGTGTGACTGATGCTCACTTCTGTTTAATTCTCCATGAAAAAGCTTTGTATTGGGTTCAGTTCAGAAAGACAAATGGTCTTAGATGTTTTGAAAAGATGCCATTAAGTATGAGACCATCTTCTTAGTGTTTTCATATTGTCTTCAGAAAAAGACAAAAAGTTCAATGCCACAGCAAAGAGGTTTTAATTCCATAATTTCCACTTTTGGCCACTGTCTTTTCCTTAAAATAATTTTCCATCACTTCATAACAGCATGAGAGGCATGGATGTGTGTTAGTTATTAAGCATAAGCAGAATAATTATTTGCTAATGAAATCAATGTTATTCTGTGGATTACAAAAATGCCTGCACCAGACACCTAGATGTAAATACCTATTTTAAAAGAAATAATTTTATTTCACTGATGTACTGCAAGAATGTACTTTGTAATTTACATTGATGTCTGATTCTTTAGGTGGGTATCACTTATGCCAATAGGTTGTGATGTTCCTGTGTTTTCTCAGTCTCTATGGTTCTCTTCCCATGTCTTTCCTTATAATGTCCACTGCCTTCCCCCCCACCCCTAAAAAAAAGGATCATCTAATGTACACAACTTCAACCCAGGTTTCAGTTCCAAAGTTGGTTTCTTTCACTCTGTCATGCTGATCATGCATTCATAATATATTCATTGATATTTACATATATATATACATATACATATATGTCTGTACTTCTGTAATATTTATTCATATGAAACCCCATTTCTAAGCTGGAATAATTCACTTATTCTTTCTGTTCAATACTACTCTGTGACCACATGTTTCAGATGAGATTCCAATATGCCCTGCTCAAATGCTAAAGAGATATATATACCTGATATTTTCTTTAACCAATTAAATCACAGGTACAGTTTCAATTGTTTATTTTTATTTCTTTATTTAGTATTTTCCCAGTAACATGTAAAAATAATATTTAACATTTATTTTAAAACTTTGAGTTCCAAATTTTCTCCCTTCCTCACAACCTACCTCCCCTCATTGAGAAAGGAAGCAATTAGATATGGACTATGCCTATGTAGTCATGCAAAAAATTTCTATAACATATATGTTGTAAAAAAAACCAAAAAGACAAAACAAAGCCTCAAGAAAAACAAAGTTAAAAAAATATACTTCAATCTGGATTTAGACACCATTAGTTCTTTTTCCTGAGATGGATAGCATTTTTCATCATAAGTCCTTCAGAGTTGTCTTGGATAATTGTATTGATGAGAAAAGCTAAGTTGTTCACAGTTTATCGTATTAAAAATATTGCTGTTATTTTGTACATAGTACATTTCACTTTGTATCAGTTAGTGCAATCTTTCCAAGTGTTTCTGAAAATATTCTGCTCATCATTTCTTACAGTATAGTAGTATTCCATCATAATCACACTCAACAACTTATTCAGCCATTCCCCATGTTGATGGGTATCCCCTCAATTTCAAATTCTTTGCCACTAAAAGAGAGCTGTTACAAATATTTTTGTACATATAAGTTCTTTTCTTTTTTTAATCTCTTTTGGGATACAGACAAAGTCGAGATATTGAAAGGTCAAAGACTATGCATGATTTTATAGCCCTTTGTTCGTAATTCCAAATTGCTATGCAGAATGTTTAAATCAGTTCACAACTCCACCCATAGTGCATTAAAGTCTCATTTCTCTCATATCTCATTCAACATTTGGAACATTTTTTTCTGTCTCATTAATCAATCCAATAAGTATAAGGTAGTACCTCAGAATTGTTTTAACTTGCATTTCTCCACTCAAAAATGAATATATGTTTATGCATATGTATGTATTCATGAACGTTTTTTTTCACATGGCAATGGCTTTGATTACTTCAACTAAAAACTTTTCATATCTTTTGATCATTTATCAATTTGTGAATGACTTATTTTTATGAGTTTGACTCAGTTCTCTATATTTTTGAAAAATGAGGGCTTTTCAAAGAAACTTACCTCCAATTATTTTTCAGTTACTATTGCTAACTGTATGTACCTCCATCCTATTTCACCCTCTGTTTATTCTATTCTCTCTCTAGTTTCACCATGTGCCACCTCAAAAGGGTTTTGCTGATGACTCCCCCTTGCCCAGTCTATCTTTTTTCCTGGAGCATAATATAGCTTTCTATACCAAATTGTGTGAGTATGATATTCCCTCTTTGAGTCTATTCTGATTAGAGTAATGTTCAATCATTCTCCCTCATCTCCCCCATCTTCTCCTCCACTGCAAAAACTTTTACTTGCCTCTTTTATTTGAGAAAATTTACCTAATTCTATCTCTCCTTTTTTTTCCTCCATTACATTCCTCTTTCACCCCATACTTTTATTTTCTAGATATCATCGCTTCATATTCAACTCACACGTGGGCCAACTGTCTATGTATACTCCTTTTAACTACCCCAATTATGACAAAGGTGATATGAATTAAAAATATCATAATCCCCTGTAGTAATGGAAACAATTTAACCTTACTAAGTTCCTTAACATTTCCCTTTTCTTTTTACCTTTTTATGCTTATCTTGAGTCTTGCATGTGTAAGTCAAATATTCTATTCAACTCTGGCCTTTCCATCAAGATTGCTTGAAAGTCCTCTATTATTGAATATCAATTTTTTCCCCTTAAGGCTTTTACTCAGTTTTGTTGGGTAGAAGATTCTTGTTTCTAACACTAGTTCCTTTGTCCTCTGGAATATCATATTCCAAGACTTCTGATGTAGAAACGCTTAAATCTTGTTTTACCCTGAATGAGGCTCCACCAGATTAGAATTGTTTCTTTTTGGCTGCTTGCAATATTTCGTCCTTGACCTGGGAGCTCAGAATTCTTCTATGATATTTCTAGGAGTTTTCATTTTTGGAAATTATTTCAGGAGATGATTGGTGATTCTTTTATCCATTTATATTTTACCTTCTGTTTCTAGAATATAGGGTAAGTTTTCCTTGATGATTTCTTATTTAACTCTTTATTTATCTATCTATTTATTTATTTATTTGTTTGTTTGCTTGTTTGAAATGCTTTATTAACTTCTGGTTTACATCATTCATTTCCACCAGATTTTGAGTTACAAATTTTCTCCCCATTTTTCCCCTATCCACTGCCCCAAAAGAGCATTCCCAGGTTATACCCTCCTCCAATCTGCTCTCCCCCGTATTTTCCCCCATACTTACTTTAATTTTTCCAGTAGGGCATGGTGGACCTGTATGACCCAGAATCTGTATATCTTATTTCCAGATTCCATGTAAAATAGTATTAATAATAGTGTGTGTGTATATATATATACATATATATAATAGTGTATATTCCTTAAACATTTTATTTTAAATCTTTCAATTCCAAATTCATTCCCTTCCTCCCTTTTCACCCACCATTACTGGGAAGACAAGCAATTCAGTATAGGTTGTACATGCATAGCTATGCAAAACATTACCATAGTTGATATATTATAAAATACTGACTATATTTCAATCCCTCCTGTCCTACCTCACACTTGTTCCATTCTCAAATTTGATCTTGTCCCTTTTCAAAAGTGGTTGCTTCCAACTTCCCTCCCCCCAGCTTGTTCCCCTTTCCAACTTGCCCCCTCTCATCCCCTTTCCTTGTACTCTACTGTAGGGTGAGATACCTTGTTTAGTGTGTATGTCATTCCTTCTCTGAGCCAAATTCAATGAGAGGAAGTTTGACCCATTCCCTTTTGCCTCCCTGTTCTTCCCCTCCACTGTAACATTTTCCCTTGCCTCTTCTATGTGAGATAGTTTACCCCATTCTGTCTCTCCCCATCTCCTATCATTATATTCCTCTCTCACCTCTTAATTTCACATATCATCTTTCCTATTAAATTGATCCTGTGCCCTCTATTTGTACTGTAAACATATTTCTCTCTCTCTCTCTCTCTCTCTCTCTCTCTCTCTCTCTCTCTCT
>NW_027186473.1:32124217-32129335 GCF_028583685.1 Petaurus breviceps papuanus
ATATATATATATATATATATATATATATATATATATATATACACACAAATATATACATATATATATATATATATATATATATATATTCCCTTCAACTATTTTCATACTGAGAAAAGTTTCATCAGTTACAATTATCATTTTCCCATGGAGGAATATCAATTTTGTTAAGTTGCTTATGATTTATTTTCCCTGTTTACCTTCTCATGCCTCTCTTGCTTCTTGTATCTGAATATAAATTTTCTATTCAATTCCAGTTTTTTCATCAAGAATGCATGAAAGTCTTCTATTCCACTGAATGAACATATGTTCCCCTGAAACACGATATTCAGTTTTGCTGGGTAGGTGATTCTTGGTTTTAATCCCAGCTGCTTTGACCTCCAGAATATCATATTCCAATCTCTTCCATCCCTCATTGTAGAAGCTGCCAGATGCTGTGTTATCCTTATTGTGTTTCCAAAATATTCAAATTGTTTCTTCCTGGATGCTTGTAATAATATCTCTTTGATCTGCGAATTTTGGCACCTAGCTATAATATTCCTCGGAGTTTTCTGTTTGGTGTCTTTTTCAAAAGGTGATCTTTGCATTCTTTCAACCTCTATTTTGCCCTATGATTCGAAAACATCAGGGCAGTTTTCCTTGAGAATTTCTTGAAGGATGATTTCTAGGTTCTTATTTTGATCATGGCTTTCAGGTAGTCCAAAAAGGTTTACATTATCTCTCCTGGATCTATTTTCCATGTCAGTGGTTTTTCCTATTAGATATTTCACATTGCCTTCAAATCGTTCATTTGTTTGGATCTTTTTAACAGCATCTTTATTTTTCATAAAGTCACTATCTTCCATTTGCTCCAATCTAATTCTGAAGGAATGATTCTCCTCAGTGAACTTTTGAGATTCTTTTTCCATCTGGCAAATTTGGCTTTTTAAGGCATTCTTCTCCTAATTGCCTTTTTTGCCTCTTTTGCCATATGAGTTACTCTATTTTTAAGGCATTATTTCCCTCAGTCAGATTGTTGACACTCATTTCATAATTTTCTTGCATTGTTCTAATTTCTCTTCCCAATTTTTCCTCCACTTGTCTTATTTGCTTCTTAAGGTCCTCTATGGCCTGTAACCAGCTTGTATTTTTCTTTGAAGCTTTTGGCACAGGAGTTCAGACTTCACTATCTTCCTCCTATTCTATGCTTTGATCCTTTTTGTCACCAAAATTGGAGTGTAAAGTTGGGATTCTCTGTTTATTTTGCTCCCTTTGCTTTCTCATATTGCCACTCCATCACTTGACACATGGGCTTTTTGCCACAGTAGGACTCTGCCACCAGACATGAAAGCATCATCCTAAGTGCTGGGATTTTCTCAGCTCCTGAAGATGTTAGTTTGTTGCCCTCTCTGAAAACTCCACACAGTCTGGCAAGCTGGTTGCCCACCCCAGGACCTCCATCCTAGACTGCAATACATATCCAAGCAGGTTAAAGCAAGAGCAATTACCTCTCAGACTGCTAGCTTGGTCCCCCTATACTCTCCAGGCCAGGAGCTGAAGCTTCCAGGTGGGTGTGGCTGCATGGCCAGCTGCAGTGCCTCAGTGGCTTCTTGCCCTGGGGACAAAGGCCAACCACACTCCTAAGTACTAGAACCCAAAATCCACACTGCACTGACCTCTCACTTTATCCTTAGCATGTATGTGTTTATGATTCTGGAATCTGCCACAGCTGCTAGTGATCTGAAGTCCCTCCAGCAGGTGGTAGGTCAGACCCACCTGCCATGGTGCTAAAACCTCTGGCTGGCGAGAGTCTGGGCTTGGCTCCCAGAGAGCTGTACTGGCTGATTCCTGCAGGCCTGCTGGGCTGTCCATAGTGGGAGGTTAGCTTCTCTCTGTCATTTTGTGGGTTCTTTAACTCAACAGTTTTTTCAGAGACACCTTTTACATGAATTGGAGGAGGAGAGAGCCAGAGCCCCACGGAAGTCCTGTTTCTACTCTGCCATCTTGACTCCTCTCTCTCAATAATTTCTTGAAAGATGCTAAGTTCTTTTTTTAATAATGACTTTCAGGTAGTAGAATAATTTTTAAATTATCTTTCCTGAATCTATTTTACAAGTCAAATGTTTTTCTTTTTGACCACCCCCTCCCTTCATCTGACTTCCTTTCTATCAGCCCCATGCCTTTTGTTTCCCTTTTTCTTTACTACTTCTTTCCTCCATTCTCTCTACCCTCTCCCTTTTCTTTCCTCCTTTCCCATTCTACTGCCTGTGGGGCACATTAGATTTCTATACATAACAGGATATGTTATTACCTCCTTGAATTAAGTCTGATGACAATAATGTTCGAACAAAGCTCATTTGGTCATTTTTTAAAAAGATATTCTTCTCCTCATTGGATTTATGTGCCTCTTTTACCATTTCGTTCAGTCCATTTTTTCCATTTTTTAAATTTTAGACTCAAATACAGAATAGAGAAAAGAAATTTTAAAAAATATCATGAGATTAAATATTTGAACTTAAATACAGAATAAAAATAGCATATGCATAGTAGAGTTTAAAAGAGGATTCAACATTTGTAAGAATGAATTTTCATTATAAGTCAGTGTGCATGATAAATAATACATGTTCTTGTGAGAACTGTCTATCTTTTCTTTGTTTCCTTGTGAGTTTTCTTCTCTTCTCTGCTTTGTACTTTTTTGCTTTATTCTTTTTTTCCCTCCTAATTTCTAATTTCCTTGTTTCTGGCTGTAATTTCTAGCTTCATTATGACCATTGTCATTTTGATAATAAATAGTGGAAATCTCTAAACTATTCCAGAGTTTGAGGTAAGGGCATAGGCCCTTCCTGAATAATTTTCTTCTTCAATCAAACACTCTCTACTCTTATAGACCAATCTATCCTCTAATTCTTCCAGTCAATCCCAGTTATTCTAATGCACATTTTGGGAAGTAAATATATTTCCCCAAAATTATGCAGTGGTAAAAGAAAAAAAATATGTTTCAAAATTTGCTTTACATTTCAGTAGGTGAAAAGAAGACCTTTGTTTACTTAATAATTAACCTAACAAATCAACTAAATAATATGTGAAATATTTGCTTTAAGATGATAAGAGCATTTGATAAAATGATAACATGTTACTAATTGTTTATTTCACATAATTTATTTGCTTCAGATAGGGTTAACAATGATATTTCTAACTGAGATTCACCCACTATCTATTAAGGCACCCCAAATCTCTGATTATGAAGTTCAGAAAACTGATTTGTATACTGTCCATTTCCATTTTTAAATTAATCCCCCAAACCAATAATTCTTGGTGGAGAGAGATTATGCAAATGACCCAGTAGGAATTTTGTATGGAATTTGGTAAATTACTGTAACTGGATATGGAAATGAATCATTCACCTACTGTTTACATCCCATAATGTCTCTTTTTTTTCCAAATGACTTTGTGTGTCCTCTGATTTTAGCTTTAAGCTGATCATTTTATTCCTATTGAATGTGTGGATAGGAATAATATAACCTTTTTCAAATCATGTGTGCAAGCAACAGAGGGGGAGAGAGTGAGAGAGAGAGAGAGAAAGAGAGAGAGAAAGAGAGAGAGAGAGAGAGAGAGAGAGAGAGAGAGAGAGAGAGAGAGAGAGAGAGAGAGAGAATAATGATATTATTAATAGGTAATCTGATTTGGATATAATTACTTTTAGGGCCCACTTTTGCTGTCCTATCATTTAATGAGCAATAGACTAAGCATTGACAATGGAAAAAAAATTAATATCAGGAATTTCCTTACCAATGTCTGCCAAATAAAGGGAGAAAAAAGTTTTCTTGCCCTCATTTAAACTTGTCATTTTTTTTCAAATTATAAAAGAAATTAGGGTATTTTGAAGTGGTTTATTTGCCTGAGAGAGTAATATGAATAAAACTAATGACATGCAAGATACATATACTCAAGTCAAAGCAAAATATGTCCATGAATTGAAATATTATATCACTAGAAAAAAAAGAATTAATAACTCAAAAACACCAGATTTTCAACAAAAAGTCATATTGTGTATTAAGTTGTTTCTTTGCAACATATGATTTCTTTTCAGCCAATTTCCTTATGATAAGTTTCTCTGTCTGAAGCTAGACTAATCTTCAAATGACAAATATACAATTTCTGTGCTTGGACAGAATCCTTCTTAGTTTGATAAAATGGACCAGAGCTTGGATTTTGCTGTTATAGCCTAGGAAGTAATATAGATTCATTTCAATGCCAGAGACAACCATAAAAATAGGAGAGACAAGTACAGTAATATGTTGTACATCTTGACAAAAACACAAGCATATATTAATCAAAAATTGAGATGCATTTTTCTTTCACTGAAGAAATATTTATTGCTTCTATTATTAGGAATATAAAGATGGATAAGAAATATTCTATGCTCTAATAGAGTATAACGTCTTGCATGATAAGATTCATGATATTGAGAGCTTAAAGAGACCTAAGAGATCATGTTGTGCAGGTACCTTGTTTTGCAGATGAGGAAGTGGAAGAATTAAGGATGAGGCAAGGACAAGGTCACATGGATAACAAATAGAAGAACTATAATTTGAAGCCTAGCCTTAGAACTATGTCTCATCACTATGCTACAGAGAACACAATTCCATAAATAACTCTTAAAAAATGGGAAAATGTGAAAGTGAAGTCTGAATCGTACTTGGGATAATCACATAACAATTTCAAATATCCCAAGCTGTCTCTTAATATGAACATTCTACCAATACCATATTTTTTTCCTACATTGTTTAAGAGTTATGAATCATGTAATACTAAAAACATAGAATCAATAACATAGAAGATTCAAAAAGCATATTTAAGTTAGGTTGAAGAAAGTCATAGAAAGTAGGTATATTGCTTCCATACAGAAATCAATGCTAGAAATTACAGAAAGAAAATATATGGGGGCAGCTAGGTGGTGCAGTGAGTAAAGTGCAGGCCCCGGAGTCAGGAGGACCCGAGTTGAGTTCTGACCTCAGACACTTAACACCTGCACCAAAAAAGAAGAAGAAGAAGAAGAAGAAGAAGAAGAAGAAGAAGAAGAAGAAGAAGAAGAAGAAGAAGAAGAAGAAGAAGAAGAAGAAGAAGAAGAAGAAGAAGAAG
>NW_027186473.1:32129735-32154416 GCF_028583685.1 Petaurus breviceps papuanus
GAAGAAGAAGAAGAAGAAGGAGAAGGAGAAGGAGAAGGAGAAGGAGACTAGCCATGTAACCTTGGGCAAGTTACTTAACCCAAATTGCCCTCAAAAAAGAAAAAGAAAAACAGAAAAGAAAATATATGATAGGTGTGGTAAAACCAATATTTTAACCCCTGAGGCTACGGAAATTAGGCTAGTTTTTTTTTTTTTTTTTTTACACATTGGAACCATCCTTAGCATATAGTTTACTCTTAAGGTTAAAGACTGGCTACTGACATCACAAATATACACAGTGGTGGGTCTATGGAATAGATTAGGTACACAGTACACAGAAATAAATGACTATAATAGTCTAATCTTTGATAAGTCTAAATATTTAAGCTTTAAGCACAAAAGCTCATTATTTCACGAAAATGCCTGAAGTAACTGGAAAGAAGTTCGACAAAAGCTTAAATATGGAACAACACCTCACATAAGATACAAAGATAGAGTTAAAATGGCTACATGATTTAGACATAAAGGATAATATTATAAGCAAATTAGGAGAGAGTGGAAAATTGTTATCTCTCAGGCCAATAGATAAGGAAATGATTTATGACCAAAAAAAAAATTACAGAATGTAAGAGAGATAATTTTGATTGAATTAAATTTAAAAAAAAGTTTCACAGAAACAAGACCAACTCAGCCAAGGTTATAAGAAAAGTGGAAACCTGGGGTGGGGGGTGGGTGAGGGACAATTATAGTTAATTGGTCTATAAAGGTCTCAGTTCTCATATATAGAGGGATTTGTCTTAAATTTGTAACAATTAGACTCATTCTCCATTTCAGAAATGGTTAAAGGATATGAAAAAGCAGTTTTATGAAGAAGAAATCAGAGCTATCTATATTCTTATGAAAAGAAAATGTTGTAAACAACTATGTTTAGATAAATGCAAATTAAAACAACTTTGAAGTACCACATCACACCTATCTGATTAGTTGATGCAACAGTAAAGAAAACTGAGAAATGTTGAAAGGGATATGAGAAAATTGGGGCTTTGATATAGTCTTGGTAAAGATTTTAACTGATCCAAGTGCTCTGTAATTTAGTTTGTAACTATACCCAAAGGACTCTATAATTGTGCATACCTTTTAATCCACTCATACCACTATTAGGTCTACCTCAAAGAGATTTTTTTTTCAATGGTGAATAAAGGAAAAATGTCTTATATACAAAAACATTTATAGCAGCTCTTTTTGAGGTGGCAAAGAATTAGAAATTGAGGGAATTACTCAACAAGTTGTGCCATGTGATTATGATGGAATAATATTGAGCTATAAAAATATTATGACCAAGATGTTTTCAAGAAAATCTGGAAAGAATTATATTAATTCTTATAAAGGGAAGGGGGAAGAACTGGAAAAAATAATAAATAATAACAGCAATATTGTGTGATGATCAGTCCTGAATGACATAGTTATCCAAAGTATCGCAATGATCCAATACAGTTCAGAAGCTCTTATGATGAAAAATGCTATCTACTTCCAAAGAAATAACTGATAGAGTTGGAAAGCAGATTGATAATACCCTTCTTACTTTATTTACTTTACTTTTTTATTGTTACGTGCATTTTCTTTTGCAATATGGCTAATATAGAAATGGGTTTTGCATGACTTCATGTGTATAATTTTTGTCAAATTGCTTACTTTCTCAAGGATGGGAAGAGGATAGGAAGAAGGGAGAGAAATTGAAACTCAAGTTTAAAAATAAAATTTTACAAATAATTAAGAAAATAAACCAGAATAAAATAAAAATGAACATATTACTAAAACTGCATTCTACTAAAATATCACTTTATAACAGCACACTAAAAATATTCAGTTTTAATGTCACCAGTGCATTTTTTTAATGTTTTGTAATCATAATGTTTAATTTGTGCTGCTCTTAGAACTTTAATTATGAATCTAAATTGTACTAATATCCATTAGATACTTCTTAATTGAAGGCACATCATATGTCTGATGTGGCAGTACTAATTGGTATAATTACATTCTAATATGCATCAGTTGCCTATTAAAAAAGAGAAAAGTGAATAAAACGCAAAGACAGGAAGAAGTCAGCTCCAAAATTGTGCAGCTGGAAAATAATTTTGTAGCATGCATTGGTTGTGAAAAAATAGTACATATATTTTATTTTTGACATTAACTGGACTTTAAAAACTCAAGTATCTAGTTCAAAATAGTCCTCCCCAAATGCACAATAAGTGTTAATTATTATGTGTGACTTTTTAAATAAAATTTGTACTTATGATTAGTAACAGTTTACTTCATCAAAATTAATGTTACAATTTATTTTGTACCCCCATAATTTACTTATAATGTACTATTATGTATTGTTTCTTGCCAACTAGTAGAAACCAAGTTATGAGGGCAAAAATGTTTTACAGATGAACTTTTTACAATCTCCAAGACCTAGCAGAGAATTATGCACACATATGTTTTGTTCTTTTATAAAGGTTTTTTTTTGGGGGGGAAGGGGTGGAAGGGAAATTATAATCAAGGCTTTAAACTATAAAAAAATAATGATTGCAAGGGTGGAAACCCAGACAGATGAAAAGATAGATAGATAGATAGATAGATAGATAGATAGATAGATAGATAGATAGATAGATAGATAGATGTTTAGATAAAGTATATTGATATTTATATCTATATGCATATTTAGATCTATCTATCTATACATATACATGAATAACTGTGTGTAGGTGTGAGTGTGTCTCTGCCAAGGAATATACCATACAAAGTTGATGGTTTGGCAGAAATACAATATCAATCGATCATTACTGGGTGTCCAAGAAAAGATTCAACAAAAACAACAAAAATCCTTAAACTCAACTTCTTTATATAAATTAAATTTTATGTTTATTTTCACCGTACATCATTAATTTTTACAAGATTTTGAGTTACAAATTTTCTACCCATCTTTCCCCTACCTACCAACTGAAAACAACGAACTCATTGAATACCCCCTCCCCAAATCTGCTCTCTCCCATATCCTCCCCCAAGCCCCCTATGACTTTCCAGTAGGTAAAGATGGAACTCTATGCCCCAGAGCTTGTATATATTATTTCCCAGTTGCATGCAAAAAAAAGGATATTTATATATGTGTATGTATGTTTGTATATATACATATATATATATTAAACATTTAGTTTTAAAACTTTGATTTCCAGATTCTTTCCCTTCCTCCCTTGTCACCACACCGTTACTGAGAAGATAAGCAATTCAATACAGGTTGTACATGTGTAGCATGTGTAGCACATGTAGTATGTGCAAAACATTTCCATAGTGGATATATTGTGAAAGACTGACTATATTTCCCTCTGCCCTATCCCATTAACCACTTGTTCTATTCTCTACTTTAATCCTGTCCCTTTTCAAAACTGTGTGCTTCCAATTTCCCTCCCACCCAATGTGCCCTTCCCTCCATCATCCCCCCTCTTATCCATTTCCCCCTGACTCTCCAGTAGAGTGAGATAACTTATTTAGTGTATATGTCATTCCCTCCCGAAGCCAAATTCAATGAGAGCAAGGTTGACCCACTCCCATTTGCCTTCCTGTTATTCCCTTTCATTTTAACAGATTTCCCTTACCTCTTCTATATAAGATAATTTATCCCATTCTGTCTCTCCCCATCTTCTCTCATTATATTCCTTTCTCACCTCTCAATTTCACCTTTTATGTATCATCCCTTCCTATTCAATTGGTTCTGTGTCCTCTGTCTATATACACCTGTACACAAATCCACACATATGTATTCATACACACATATACCATCCTATATAAATATGTATGTACATACTTATGTTTGTATGTTTGTATATATAAATATATACACTTTTAGATTACCTTCTACTATGCTCATACTGAAAAAAGGTTCATAAGTTACAATTGTCATTTTTCAATGTAGGAATGTAAATAGTTCAGCTCTGATAAGTTCCTTATGATTTATTTTGCCTGTTTACCTTATCATGCTTCTTTTGCTTTTTGATCTAAATGTCATATTTTCTATTCAACTCTGGTTTTTACATCACGGATGCTTGAAAGTCCTCTATTCTGTTGAATGACCATATTTTCCCCTGAAACATGATACTCAGTTTTTCTGGGTAGGTGATTCTTACTTTTAAAAATCCCAGCTCCTTTGAACTCCAGAATATCATACTCCAAGGCCTTTGATCCCTCAGTGTAGAACTGCCAGATACTGTATTATCCTGATTGTGATTCCACAATATTCAAATTGTTTCTTCCTGGCTTCTTGGAATATGTTCTCCTTGATATGGAAGTCCAGAACCTGGCTGTAATATTGCTGGGAGTTTTCTTTTGGGATCTTTTTCAGGTGGTGATTGGTGCATTCTTCCAACCTCTATTTTGCCCTATGGTTCTAAAACATCAGGGCAGTTTTCCTTGAGAATTTCTTAAAGGAAGATTTTTAAGTTCTTTTTTTATTATGGCTTCTAGGTAGGACAATAATTTTTAAATTATCTCTCCTGGATCTATTTTCCAGCTCAGTGTTTTTTCCAGTGATGTATTTCACATTGCCTTCTATTTTTTTCATTTCTTTGGGTCCATTTAATAATATCTTGATTTCTCATGAAGTCACTAGGTTCCATGTGCTCCAATATAATTCTAAAGGAATCATTCTCTTCAGTGAGCTTTGAAATTCTTTTTCCATCTGGCAAATTCGACTCTTTATGGCATTCTTCTCATTGGATTTTTGAGCATCTTTTGCCATTTTAGTTTCACTATTTTTTAAGGTGTATTTTCTTCAGTCAGGTTATTGACACTCTTTTCATGATTTTCTTGCATCATTCTCATTTCTCTTCCCAACTTTTCCTCCACTTCTATTATTTGGTTTTCGAAATCCTTCTTAAGTTCCTCTATGGCCTTTAACCAGTTCATATTTTTCTTGGACACATTTGGTGCAGGAATTCTGATTTCAATTTCTTCCTCCTGCTCCATGATTTGATCCTTTTTATCCCCATAAAAGAAAACCAAGGTCGGATCGCTGTGCTTACCCTGCTTCCTCCACTTGCTCATGTTGCCACTCAGGCACTTGACACTTTAGTTTTTTTGTTTGTTTGTTTGTTTTTTGTTTTGTTTTTTGCTACAGTAGAACTTTGCTTTCAGAGAGGAGAGCTCTGTACCAAATTGCTGAGGTTTTCTCAGCTGCCAGAGCTATTTATTGGGTGCCCTCTCAGAAGCCTCCACTGGCTCTGGCACACTGGTCATGTATCCCAGGACCTCACCCCAGAACAGAGATGCAGATCCAAGCAGGTTAAAGCAAGAAGGATTACCCCGCAGACTGATTGCTTGTTTCCCCTAAAATCTGTAGGCCAGGAGCTCTGAAGCAGCCATGGAGTGGCAGCAGTGGCCACAGTGCCTCATTCACTTTTCCCAACCACACTCCCAGACCCCCCATTTCCAAAGTCCATTTATGTCTCTTTTTGTCTTTGGCATTTATGGGTTAATAGTTCTGGAAACTGCCACAGCTGGTGGTGATCCACTCTCCAGACTGTTCTCTAGCTGCAGCTGGTTGGGGTTCCCTGAGGCTAAAACCTCAGCTAGGCTCTGTTCCCAGTGTGCTGTGATAGCCCCTTCCTGCCAGCCTGCTGGGCTGTCTTCAGAGGGACATTAGTTTCTCTCTATCACTTTGTGGGTTATGTAGCTGTAAAGTTTGTTTAGATTCATTTTTTTAATATATTGGAGGAGGTGGAACTGAATTCAACTTTCTATTCACAATTTTGTTTACTTATTTCTTTCCTTCTCTCCAACTATCCATGGACTTTTGACACTTCCTTTTACCTGCCCTATAGATAAGCATGCGGTTCATTCTTCCCCCTCCTATTTCTTATGTTAAATAACATCATTTTGCAGAGTGATTATCTAAGAATATTTCCTTTCCTTCCCTTCAATCTCCCCATCTAGGATATTCCTTTTTAATGATTTAATTTTTATTTTACCCCAATTACATGAAAAAAAGTAATTTTTTTTTTCATTTTGGCTTCCAAATTTGCTCTCTACCTTTGCTCTTTGAGAAGGCAAGCAATTTATTATCCATATTATGACCTGTGCAGTCATGTAAAACATATTCCTTATGAAACAAAACACAAACTAAAAAAAGAAGAAAAACAAAGGAAAGAAAAGTATGCTTTAATATTCATTCAGACACCATCAGTTCTTTCTCTGGAAATGGATAGCTTTTATAATTGGAATTATCTTTGATACTTGTATTATTGAGAATAGCTAAGTCATGGAAAATTGTTATTACTATGCACAATGTTCTATTTATTCTATTAATTTCACTTTTCATTAGTTCATATGAGCCTTTCCAGGTTTTTCTGAGAACACCTTGCGCATCACTTCTTATAGCCTGATAGTTTTCCATCATAAGCATATACAACTTGTCTAATCATGCCCCAGTTGATGCACATATACTCAATTTCCAATTCTTTGCCACCACTAAAAGAGTTGCTATAAACACTTTTCTATGTATGGATTATTTTTTTAATTGTTTGAAATGCATATCTAGTAGTAGCTTGGTCAAGCATTACTTAGACAAGGGGTATGCATGGTTTTACAGCCCTTTGGTCATAGTGCCAAGTTGCTCTCCAGAATGCTTGAATTAGTATGTAACTTCCCCAACAATATCAATGTCTCAAGTCTCCCACATCCCTTCAAACATTTGTCATTTCCCCTGTTTTTCATTCTAGTTAATTTGATAGTTATGGCATGGTAGCTCAAAGTTGTTTTTGTTTACTTTTCTCTAATCAGTAGAGATTTAAAGCATTTTTCATATGATTATAGATAGCTGTGGTTTCTTTGAAAACTTCATGTTCATATCTTTTGACCATTTACCAATTGGTGAATGACTCTTATTCTTATAAATTTGATTCAGTTCTCTATGTATTTAAGAAACAGGCCTTCATCAGAGAAACCTGATTTATTTTTTTCACATTTATAATTGCAACATTTTTCTCTCTCCTATTATCTCTCTCTCTCTCCTTCTTTCTCTCTCTCCCTCTCTCTCTCTGTCTCTCAGTCTCTGTCTCTCTCTTTCAATCTCATTCTCTTCCTATCTCCATCTCTTGTTCCTCCTCCCCCACTTCACAACAGACCTAGGATTTGAAATAAAGATCATTGAATAAGAATGCAGCCCCCTTTCCACTATAACTCATTGCCCTGTAAATTCCATTCAATTAAAATGGATTTCTCTTCTTTATAATCCTCATCATTATCATCATTAGACTCTGATGGGTACCGTGTCACAAAACCACAGGACAAAAACACCTTGTATTCAAAATGTTTACATTTTTTTAAGCTTATGGTATGGTACAAATTGTTTACATATAGGTATATATAAGAAAGTTTGAGGCAAGAATAAAAAACTAGCATAACACATCCATGAATCAGGATGGAAGATGGCTCCTTATCCTCCTTATCTGTGTTTTTGAATCCCAAGATTCTAGTTGTTTGCAGCAAAGAGAGAATAAAAACCTTTTAAGAGGGGCAACCAGGTAGCACAGTGAGTAAGAGCACCGGCCCCAGAGTCAGGATGACCTGGGATTGAATCCGGCCTCAGACACTTAGCACCACCCAGAAACACCTGGCCGTGTAACCTTGAGCAAGTTGCTTAACCCCAATTGCTTAGGGGTGGCCAGGTGGTACAGTGAGTAAGAGCACTGGCCCCAGAGTCAGGATGACCTGGGATAGAATCCGGGCTCTAATACTTAGCACCACACCCAGAAATAATTGACTGTGTTACCTTGAGCAAGTTACTTAATCCCAATTCCTTAAAAAAACATTCTAAGAATGAAGTCTCTTTAAATATATGGAATCTTGAAATGGAATGCTGAGTTCAAGGGAGCAACTCGTAAGTGACTTTGGTTGAAATATTTATGGTGAATTAAACAGATTAATGTGAAATAAGCATTAAAATGAAACATGGACAAGACTTAAATATCAATTTGAGAAATAAGTATTTTATGCTAAAGGTTAAAATGCATTTCACATTAGCTATATTGTGGTGGAAGTAAAGACTTTAAAATAGCTGTTTTCTCCAGCAAGTTTAAGTATCCTATTCAAGATCTCTTTCAAAATATTTAATAATAGCAAATGAATATACTTAAATTCTATTCAGAAATAGTGTATAATTAAGGTGAACCAATGTGAGTAGGTTAACTGAAATACACATTTGTAGATTTGTGTAATAAAGTGGATTTTATTAATCTTTTGATGAAATGATAAGCACTGTTTTTAATACCTGTATTCCTATCATCATGTTTCTTTCATTTTGTCTTAGAAAAGTCCATTTTTTTTACTGTGTGAATAAAAACCCTAAACAGATTTGAGTAGATAATGCAAGAAAATGTGGAATATATATACATACATGATATAGTGGATAGAACTTTGCACTTGAAAACTGAACACTACTGTTTGAATTCATGACTTCCAATTTGTTGTATGTGTGACCTTGGGCAAATCAGTTTTCTCCATAGGAACAGTTTTACCACTTGCCAGATGAGGAAGTAGTTCCAGAAATCACTGTAAGGTTTCTTCTACCTCTAGCATATTATAACTGGCATCTCAATTCCAATAAGATCTGTCTCCTTTTTAATATTGTTATTGTTATCAATTACATACTTTTGCAAAATTTTAAATCGATACCTTATTATTGCAAAGTTGTTTTTATCTAAAAAAAGATAAACAAAGTCTCTATATTAATATCTTTTTAATTCAGGTTGGCTAAGACATGAATCAATGGTACTTAAAGTATCTATTTCCCCCTAACAGTATCATTGTCATCAAATACCTTGTTTAAGTGCAATTTCAAAGAATACACAGCTGTGAAGACAAAGAATATTCAAGCTTTGTCTGACTGTCTTACTTGTAAACTTTTTTTTAAGGACTTGAATATACTAATTAACATCTCACCAAAGTTAACTTCAGTGATGGAATCCTTTAAATAGCATTCAGGGGATCAAAACATATCCTCTGGTGTAGGTGAAGAGTTTTCAAGGTCCATATTACAGTTCTCCAATGGGATGTAAACTTTTTGTTATAAAATATGGTATGAAGTACATGTACATCT
The DNA here is from genome assembly GCF_028583685.1 of Petaurus breviceps papuanus. Classification (NCBI taxonomy): domain Eukaryota; kingdom Metazoa; phylum Chordata; class Mammalia; order Diprotodontia; family Petauridae; genus Petaurus; species Petaurus breviceps. Next base: position 32,138,848 of record NW_027186473.1, read on the forward strand.
GGGACATCTAAGAATTAAATATCTGTCCATCAATAAAGAAAGTAATTTAGACATTAAAGTATGTAAATCAAGGTGTATAAAGACATAATATTTAGCATAGAAAAGTTTGAGTCACTTCAGTCCCTTGGAAAGGGGAAATCAGCAGGACTAGTTCAACTTGCTGGAAAATTACTGAGAATAAACTTTAAAATATAATTGAGGGAGAAAAAAGATGGATTACTCAAAATTACAAGACTGCTCTTCACTTCATGTGTTTCATAAGATCATAGGAAATTAGAGTTGGAAAATATTTGAATGTTCGTGTTTTTGTATTTTGTTTTTTGTTTGTTTGTTTTTTTGGTCCAGAGATGTTAGAAGTGACCAACCTAAAATTACACCAATATAATTTTTCCCAGATAATGTGAGGAGAACCTTTGATAGCAGGTTTTTAGTGAAATAAGTGCCCAGTGAAAGGTAGCAAATAAAGAGAAATTCACTATAATACATGGTAATGAATCCACAGAAAGATCGAAGAGAGGAGTATAAAATATTTTGTTCTTTTGCCATTTTTCATATGAAACTTCTTATCATTCTCTTATTTTCAGTCCTTATAATTTTTCTAGTTGTTTCAATTTTTTAATTATTTGCCTTCAACTAAATAATATCTCTTATTTTAACAGTTAGCATTCTATAATATTCTGATCAACATGAAAAAAATTAATGGTTTAATAATACATACTGAATATTCTAGATGAAATGAATGCTGGCCAAGATTTCAAGAAGGTTAAGTAAACTAATGGATTTAAGAGAAATTAACTACCTCCATGAGATTGAGCACAGGATGATCACAAGATAATACAGTGATCCTATGATATGCCCTAAGGGGGACCAGGCAGTTTGCAATCTCTCCCAAGCAATGACTAGAACTATCCATTTGACCTAGAATGCGAACATGAAAAAACATAGAGAAGTTTATAGAATTTCCCTAGAGCATGACTAGAAAAGAAAGGCTAAGGAAAAATTTAAAGGTGCCATTTTACATGAACATAGAATTGGAAGGCTTTACAAATATAATCTCTTTGGATCCTTACAGATAACCTTTAAAGGCAAGTAATGCTTTCATTATTATTCGTATTCTGTGGATATTGTGACCCAATAAAATTCAGTGATTTCCCTAAAGTAACAGAGATAGGGAAGGTGGCGGAGTAGAAGCACGACCTTCCCGCGGTTCCGGCTTCCACTCTCCCCAATCCATGTAAAAAGGGGACTCTAAACAAACTTTGGAGCTGCAGAACCCACAAAATGACACAGAGAAGCTAACCTCCCTCTGAGGACAGCCCAGCAGTCCAGCAGGAATCCACCAGCACGGTGCTCTGGGAGCAGGCCTGACCAGCGGCCAGCCAGAGGGACTCCAGATCAGCATCAGCTGTGGCCGTTTCCAGATTTATCAATACATAGATGCGAAGGACAAGGTGAGAGGCCAGTGCAGTCTGGACTTTGGGGCCCAGTAAGTGGGAGTGCATGGCTTTGACCCCCGGGGCGAGAAACCACTGAGATGCCAGCACAGCCTGGCAGCGCCACGTGGCAGCTTCAGCTCCTGGCCTGCAGAGTGTAGGGGGACCAAGCACAAGTCTGAAGGGTAATCGCTCTTGCTTTAACCTGCTTGGATCTGGATTGCAGTCTAGGGTGGAGGTCCTGGGGTGTGTGTCCAGCTTGCCAGAGTGTGTGGAGACCTCAGAGAGGGCACCCATCTAATACCTCTGGCAGCTCAGAAAACCCCAGCGTTTGGGACTAAAACTGCCCTGTCTGGTGGCAGAGTCCTACTGTGGCAAAAAGCCCAAAAGTCAAATAATTGAGTGGCAAAATGAGCAGGCAAAGGAAACAAAGCAGACAGAAGATTCCAACATTACACTCCTATTTTGGGGATAAGAAGGAGCAAGGCATGGAACAGGAGGAAATCAGTGAAGTCAGAACTCCTGCACCAAAAGCTTCAAAGGAAAATACAAGCTGGTTACAGGCCATAGAGGACCTTAAGAAGCAGATAAGAAAAGTGGAGGAAAAATTGGGAAGAGAAATGAGAACAATGCATATAAACCATCTCAGAATTACCTTTTGCTTAGAAATCTCATCCTCTCCTTTCAATTCTAAAACCACTCGCATTCAGGGCTCTGTCAACTTCTTTTTAAAATTGTTCCCTTTCCCTCTTAATGTACATATATCCCAATAACAATAGTATTAAAACTCTGAATAATTTTTAAAAAAAGTAACAGAGGTAGGGAGCAGCAGAACAAAGATTTGAACACAGGTGGTGTTGTAGTGACAAATACTTAATAATTGGCTCTCTGTGGGGAAATGTTCACACAAAAATTTTTAGGTTTAATCTTCATTTAAAAAAATATTCTCCATTATTTGCTTCAGTCTACACAGTAAGTTGTTGTGGTTGTTCAGTCATTTCAGTCATTTTCTGCTCTTCATGATGTCGATAAACAATAATATGCAAAACAACAAATCAAACATAAATTGTAGCACTTGCAGATTTCAAGATGTGAATGCTCACAATAAAAACTTAAAAATCAGATTTTGGAAACAAATAGAGGTTGACTCCATCACATGTCCAAGTTCAGATCCATTGTTCTTTCTACTGTTCTACTCAAACTCCTGGGATCTTTATGTACCATAGCAAAAAGTTCAGAGATGTATTCTAAAACAAAACAGAAGGACAAAGTCAATTTTATTTGAAGGTCACAGAGCTTTATTGAAAATTTGAGAAGTCTATGCAGAGAACCATTATATAGAAAGTATTTTTCCACTTAATTTTAACATAACTTTAATATGGAAATTTAAGCTATAATGAGGAAGAAAACCCATTAAACAGGTGTGTTCCAAAAGTAGACCTCCATGTGATTCAGCAGAGCACCTAGTAGGCAGTCATCCTCCAGAAGAGGATGTTCACACCCCAGGCAAGTAGGTGTCCCCCAGGGGCCAAAACTCCCCATTTTCCATCATAGCACCCTCTAGCAGCCAAACTCCCACATTCTTCACTCTAATACCAAGCAAATGCAGAAAAAAAACCTAGTACCCCAGCTCAGCAACAGGTAAACTGCCAGACTAATCTACCCTCCAGATGTCAGAACCTGACACCCCAGCACACAAAGCCAGTGACCAAGCCCATGGCCTCCAGCACAAGGAACTTAAGACAGTGCCTTATGTGGCACAAAAGTAGAGCTCAACTTTAAAAATGAGGAAAGAAGCAAACAACATTAGCAAAAAGGAAAAAAAAAATGAACACTAACCACAGACAGTTTCTATAGGGACAGGGAAGATCAAAACAAAACTCAGAAGAGTACCACATTGGGACTCTATCTAAATCTGAAACTTCAAAGGAAAATATGAATTGGATCTCAAGGCCAAAAAGCCCTCTTGGAAGAGTTCAAGAAGAATTTTAATAGTGAAATAAGGGAAGTGAAAGAAAAATTGGGAAAAGAAATGAAAGACATGTATGAGAAAGTATTGTGGGAATGGGAATCTAAGATGTTCCCTGCCCCTAGGCCCTTTGCTAGGCTTAAGTGACTCTGAGAAACTTCCCAAATTTGAAAATATTCTCTTCCCCCTAATAGGCTGAATGTGGACACATGGAGCCTGTGACAGGAGGCTTGTTTTCAGGAATACACACACCTGGATGCTTTGTGATTGAGCCCCGGATCAAGAGGGTTATGATATTCTCTGAACCAGGAGAAGGCTATATATATTCTGATGTGAGATTTTGTTTTTGGGCTCACTTTGAGAAGAGTTATGTGATTTGACCAGATGATACTATGGGCAGCCATTGAGGCCCCTGGCTTTGAAAATCCAGATGCTGATGCTTCCCTTTCTGGTATCTGACTAGGTATGAATGTAATGGTCACATAGTTGGAAGAGTGTCTGCTGATGTTTCTCTGTATATGTTGTCTGCTTGTAACTTGTTTATATTCTCTGAAGTTTGGGGTGCTGACCTTTTTCCACTGAACTAGGTAAATGGCATATGTTTGATTAAAGTAATATTTTAACCCATTTTGAGTTGCTTTCCTTTAGAAAAGCAGATCTAAGAACCTGTGTTGGTAGCGACTTTGAGGATGCTAGGGTCCTTGCTGCTACAGAGAGTTACCAGAATGGAAAATGGACAAAGATTGACTGAAAAAGGCAATTCCTTAACAAATATAGTTGACAAAATAGGACAAAAAATCAACCAGAAAAACAACTCCTTGTGGTGTCTAGGTAGCTCAGTGAATAGAGCACTGGCCCTGGAGCTAGAAGGAACTGAGTTCAATTCCTTCTACATTAAGGTATCAGAGGGCTTGAAATATGATATTGTGGAAGTAAAAGTAAAAGGATGAAAGCCAAGAATCACTTACCCAGTAAAAATGATTATAATGCTTCAGGGGGGAAAATGGATATTCAATGAAATAGAGGAATTTGAAGCAGTCTTGATTGGGCTCAGATACTTAGCACCACACCCAGAAATAACTGGCCATGTAACCTTGAGCAAGTTACTTAACCCTGAATGCTTAAAAAAAAAGCAGTCTTGATGAAAAGATCAGAACAAGATAGGAAATTTGAATTTCAATCAAAAGAATCAAGAGAATCACGAAAAGGTAAACAGGAAAGCAAAATCATATGGGACTTATTAAAGTTGAATTGTTTACATTCCTACATGGAAACATGATATTTGTAACTCATAATACCATTCTCAGTATTAGAGAGATAGGGGATATATATATATATATATATATATACATATATACATAAATAAAAACATGAATACATATACACATTTGTGTATCTATCTTTCTAGACAGAGGGTACAGGGTAAGTTGAATATGAAGTAATGATATCTAAAAAAGTAAAATTGAGTGTTGAGGGGAATATACTGGGAGATGAGAAAGGGAGAGCTTGAATGTGGTAAGTCATCTCACATAAAAGAGTCAAGAAAGAGTTTTTACAACGGAGAGGAGAGATGAGAGGGAATGAGTGAGTCTTACTCTCATCAGATTTCGTTTAAGCAGGGAATAACATTCAATTGGGTATGTAAATCTGTCTTACCCTACAGGAAAGTGGGGGGAGGAGGTAATCAGTAATAAATGTCACGTCAAATTTAAGAATAGAATAAATGGAAGACTTGACAGGATGAAATTAAATATAGTTATTCTTTTGAAACATGAGTATTATGGAAGAATTTTGCATATGCACATGTATAACCTATGTTGACTTGCTTGCCTTCTCTATGAGGGGAGGGAGGGAGAGAATGTATAATTCAAAGTTTTAAAAACAAATGGTAAAATTTGCTTTTACATACAAATGGGAAATTTGGAATACAATACAAATGGAAAGGCAATGGTGTATAGAAATCTATCTTGACCTACAGGAAAATAGAAGAGCATGGGATAAGAGAAGTGAGGAAGGAAAGTGATAGAAGGGAGGACTAATTGGAGGAAGGGATCATCAGAATGCATGTCATCTTTGGTTTAAAGGATTGTAGTGCCATGAACAGAAGCTTTCCAGAAGAACTGCTATTGTGAAAAGCTTTTGTAAGGTTCTGTTTACTGAGGATAGTAATCACTCTATTCATTCCATACAAAAAGCAAAACATCCACAGAAAATCAAGGTACAGCATAATTCAAAATACATCATTCACCATATTTCAAGTTATCACAGAAAATCACAATGTAATATTCACAACATAGTTTCAAAGTAAAATAGTCACTTTTAGGTTAATTCAGTCAATCACAAAACAGTCACTCTCAAGCTAATTCATTGAGTCACTTATCATTCTGTTATTTTCTGTGTTTTTCTGTTTTGTGTATGTGTCTTTGTGAGAATGAGTGAGAGTAATTTGTCATTCTGTAAGATTTGAAATGCAGCTGGACTGTGAAATGTTGTTATCTTTTTCACTCCACCTCTCCCTTCTTTCTCACCAGAAAATGAATAAAGTATTTTAATAATTTACAGGTTATAAGGTTGTTATGGTAAATCAAAGAGTGTACGAACAGTGTCAGGTTAGAATTAGAAAGAGATAAGGTATGTGTGGTTTTAAAAGGGGCTTTATTCAAAGTCCAACAACAACAACAAAAACATAACAGTAGGAAAAGGAAGAAAGTTTAAGTATATAGCAATGAGTGGAGCATGGGTAGAAAGCTTAAGATAGGTATAAATTATTTGCATGAAATATGTGAACAGAAGTTTTAAGGTTTAAGGGTCTCCTTTCCTCCAGTCTAACTCTGGCCAAGTTTGATTGTGGGAAAGGCTGTTAAAAATAATATTAATCAAAATAATAAAAAGTAAAAAGGAATTTTTTCCCCCTCAGATTAAAGAGGCAGACTAGCAAGCATTTAACCATTCTCCTGCCTCATCTAAAGAGAAAAGTGTTGTGTATCAGGATGCAACCGAATATTTATTTTATTTGACACTAAGGCAAAATTAGAACATATAAAGATCTGAAAAACTTTAGGAGTAAAGGGTTTTAACTCTAATATAATCTGGAGAATTGGTGCCACTGGGCAGTTGTCTAGCTTCTCTACACTGTAACTGGATGTTAAAAGCCTTTGGTTTTCTAAAAAAAAATAGAATCACTGAATTTCACAATACAGGTTAAATTACCTGAAAACTTTCTTGAACAGTCTCTCATCACTAGAGGAGAGAGTGCTGAAGGATTTTAAATCACCCTCCTCAATCTAGATAAATGGAGGATGCATGATAACTGGCTCTACAAATAGCAGCCCTGGGGCAGAGCATGCTGCCCAATACTTTTTAGGCAACCTGAATCCACAATTCAAACCTCTGCAACTCTGAATAGTGTAGTAAAAAGCCTAAATTCTCTGTCAATAAATTTTGCACTTGATGATTTGAAAATTCAACTAATATCATAATGTCATTGTGTTATTGTGGTCTTCCTGAGTTGTAGTACTATTCTATTCTATAGTAAGGATTGGATAATTGTTGTTAGGCAGAAATAGTGTTAGATAAAACTAAATTTTATCTTATTTTTGTTGAAACTAAAAAGACAGAGGAAAGAAATCTGTGTAGAAATAGTCATGATTACTTTATCAGTTCTGCTAAACCCTGTCTTATAATGTTTATATCTGCCATATAGAAAACCAGGTATTTACAAATTTACCTGTAGTTACAAAATGAGTTTAGTCCCTCCCCCCTCGAGTAGAGAGGGTGTCTCAATACAATTGTATTAACTTCTTTCATTCTAGATCAGATTAGGAAAAGAGAGTTCAACCTTTCCCTCACACTTGCAAACTTCACCTTCCTTCACTGGGCAAAGGAAAGAGGGGGAAGAGACTTCACCTACCATGAGGACTGCCTGTTAAAAGTTCTGAGCCCTGCCACTGATAAGAAACCAATAGTTGTCTGTACTGGATAAGATAATCCATCTTTTTATCAATGATTTTATATGATCTAGGAACACAAATGATTTCATTTGAAGTTTAATGCTTTTGCTACAGATAAAATAATTTGGCTGTCACTAATGGAACTTGTAAAATGGATCACTTTAATGTCTCAATGCTAAAACCTACAATTGTTAATTGATTACTATATGTGAAAAGGAAACTATGTAAAAATTTTTTTACATTCCTCCTGCATGAATAAGATTTAGCAAAGCGGAAGCATCACTTTCTTCTACTGGTCTATATCAATTCTTATTTTTAATAATGTCAAGACCCCTGGAAACTATCTCTATAGGAAAAATCAGTAGACTAGATTAGGAACTAGTTTTAGTGAATGCAATTCTTAAATAATGAACCTAACTTGCTAAAAAGTGATAAATAAGGATTGGCTATTACAACAGAATAAGTTAAATTTGAGAAAGAAAAATGTTAAAAGATATCCCTTATGTATTAAAAGACCTAGGAGATCTTTATTGTTTATTACAGCTACATGAGAATAAAATTAACTGTAATTAGCTCTAAATTGTGATTGGTAAAAATTGCTGTTTAAGATTAAAAAATAACATTTAAGACCATATTCACATATTTCTACTTTTTCTTCTTAGACCTGATTCCTATGGTCAGACTAAGTAATCAGTAAAGAATATGAACTCTTTTTATGTTAACTTATTCAAAAATTTAATATTTTTACCTAAAATTAGAAAATGTACAGAAAATTATACAAACCACTTAAAAATTACCTTAAGATATTCCCATTGACTAAAGGAATGTTGAAACTAATATCTTTTAATGCACTATGCTACGATTCATTTGCTATACTTATTCTGGCTAAAACACCTTTTAATGTCTAAAGAATTCTACAATCAAGTAAAAAATTATTAAGTTAATTATACTTTGGAGATTTATCCTACTTTAAGACATTTTGCTGTATCTTTTGACTAAAACACTTTGTGATATCCAAAGAATTCCACAATTATCTAGGAATTCAGTTTTTATCAAACTTAGGGAATTGGTTACTTAAGAAAATTTTTATACCAACTTAGTCTGAATAATCTCGATGTTAAAAGTTTGTTTTGCTCTAAAGTATATACAAAGATATTAGGTTATGACAAAGTATATATCACCATTCAATCCAATCCAATATAATAAATATAATTAAAACTTTTACTGTGTATGAGGCACCAGAGATAAAATGACAAAATGAAACATATTTTCATTGTTCATGGTGCTTACATTCTATTGATGAGATACAACACATACATATAATAGATAAATATATATTATGTTGTATCACACATACCATGATTGTTATAACCTTCTTTTTATAATAAATGGAAACAATTTTGCTGTTGTCCCTTTGTTCAGTTGTGTTTGACAGTTCATGTCTACATGGTTCATAGCACACCCTCACCTTTGATACTCAACTATCTCTCAAAAACTTTCCAAAATCAGGCGTGTTGTTTCTATCATCATCTGGAGGTTTCTTCATTCTTCTTCACTTTCTGCCATCAGAAAGATATTATTTGCATATCTGAGATTGTCTTTCTTCCGACAAATTCAATTTGGACTTTTGATTGATCCAGTGTAACATTACACAAGATGTGTTCTTCACATAAGTTAAACAACTAAGATGACAAGACATGGCTTTCTCATAGTCCTTTTCTAATCTTGATTAATTGCTTCATATGTGGTTCTAAATGTTGTTTCTTGAGCCACATACAATTTCTTCAACAGATGAGTAAGATGATCTGGCACTCCCCTGTCTTTGAGGGCTTTCCTTATTTTGCTGTGATCCACAGTCAAAACCTTTGTCATAGTTAATGAAGCAGAGTATTTTTTTTTTCTCAAACTCTCTTACTTTTTTTCAATAGATCAAACAATGTTGGCAATTGGGCCTTTAGTTCCGCTGTCTCTTCAAAACCAGTCTGTTATTCTGGTAATTCTCATTTTACATATTGCTGAAGCCCAGTTTGCAGAATCCTAAGCATTACCATGGTGGTATATGAAATGAGTACAAAGTACAGTAATTTGAATACTCTTTGGAATTGCAATTCTTCAGGATTTAGATATTAACTAATCTTTTACAATCCATTTTATATTGTTGACTTTTCAAAATTAGCTGGCATATTGATAGCAATACTTTAACAGCATCATTGTTTTGGGACTTTAAATAGTTCAGCTGGGATTCCATCACCTTTACTAGCCTTATGGTAAGTAATGCTTCCTAATAATTGCCTTTATTTTCTAGTATTATTCTTTATTACTAGGGAAAAATAATATTTTACTTCTACATCTCTATGCACTGATTAACTAGTTGTTATTAAATTACATGTTTTTTAAAAAGTACATACAAAAGGTAATTTTTGATGCTAAAAATAATTACCAAACTAGCCTTCAAAATTGCACTAAAAGTACAAAATAATGAGAATGAACAGAGTTCATAAAGATCACCATCTGGGACATATTGTATAGAATTAAATATTTACTAGGAAAATAGAGTGTACACAATGCTATCTTGGTTGTATTAAAGACACATAAATTCTTCAGCTTTAAGAGGTTTAGAATATATTTTAATAATAACTCCCCCCAGGATGAAATCATTGAAGAGTGGTTAATAATTTCAAATATGGTATAGTCTTTGATCATCTAATTTTGAACCAAAACTTGGGGTTGAATTATGGCTTATACATGTATTATATCTTTGACAAAGAGAGTTAAGTCAATTGAACTTGTCATCTATGATATAAGGGGGTTAGTCATAAAGGGTTCTGAATGATACCTTTTTTGAACATTGTCAGTATAACAATAGAGCATAGGAACATTTTATCAGTTACATTTTTAAAATATGCTAAATTTATTTATGCTTTTCATTTTTACATTATAATACATTCCAGATTTCTCCCAGTTTACTATTTATCCCAAAGCAAAACAATTAATAAACCTAATAATTAATAGCAAAAAGCATCTGGTAAGGCAAACATTTCATATCAGTAGAATTCCCCCCACATCTCTTATTTTGAAATACAGAAAAAAATTCTATATCTTATCCTGCCCATACTGTAAAAAGAAAAAGAAAAGACAGAAAGAAAGAGAAAGAGAAATTAGTTTTCTATACTGAGTAGGAATGATTAAATAAAACAAATTCCTTCAATATATATTGAGAGAATAATAACATTATACATTCAATATATTCTCTCAATGCCTTTTTTATAATATATGTATGTGCATATCTCTCTGTCTCTCATGGTCTCTTTCTCTATCTGTATATTTATATCTGTTTACCTATTTGTATACATTTATATATAGAGAGAGACTACCTATATAAGTTGTTCAGTTGTTTCAGTCATTTCAGACTTGTCAAGACCCCATTTGTATCCTTATTTTACACATGAAGAAATAGAAGTTTCAAGAAATTGTGTCTAGCCCTTGATTATATATAAATAACATCTGTGTTAAAATATGTGTCTATTTCCCCTAAGCCAAGTATCAGGATTCAATATACTATATGATGATCTTTTTTTTTAATTTGGAAATCCCAATAAAGGAGGTTTATTATTAAAAAAAATATGCCATTTAAAATTTTCAAGACCTTATGGACTCCAATTTCATAATTAGTTGTTAAGAATCACAGTGATTCTTTTTTAAAAGCTTTTATTTAGTATTGTATTTTCCCAACTTTCATTTAAAAAACAGTTTTAACATTTGTATTTAAAACCTCAGTTTCCAAATTCTCTTCTTCTGTCACCACGACCCATTACCATTGAAAAGGCAAGCAATTCCATATAGGCTATATTTGTGAAATCATGCAAAACATATTTATAATAGTCATGTTATGAAAGAAAACATGACAAGAAAAAACTCAAGAAAAATTAATAAAGTTTCTTTTAAAAAGAATGTTCCAATCTGTACTCAGATACCATTAGTTCTTCATCTGGAGATGGGTAGCATTTTTCATCATATGTCTTTCAGATTTGCCTTGGACCATTGCATTGATGATAACAGTTAAGGCATTGAGAGTTTATCATACTTAAATTATTACTTTCACTTTGTACACAGTAAATGTCATTTTGCATCAGCTCATGCAAGTGTTTCCAGGTTTTTCTGAGAGCATCTTGCTTATCATTTCATATACTACAATAGCATTCCATCATAAGCACATAGCACAGCTTGTTCAGGCATCCCCTCAATTAGTAAGTCTTTACCAACCAGAAAAGAGCTCTTAAAAATATTTTTGTACATATATGCCATTTTCCTTTTTTGTTTTTTATCTCTTTTGGGATAGAGTAGTGTTATTGTAGTGGTATTGCTAGGTCAAAGACTATGTATAATTTTATGGCCTTTTGGAAATAATTACAAATTGCACTACAGAATGATTGAGTTGAATTGGAGCCAAGATGGCGGAGTAGACAGACAAGCATGGCATGACCTCTGGCACTCCAATCACTTCCAATACTTGTAAAAATACTCTAAACAAATTTTAGAGGTAGAGAATGCACTATTTGATAGAGAGAAACACATCCCCTGCTGAAGGTAGCCTGGCAGGCTGACAGGAAAGGTCTCTTGCAGGATTCTGGAAGCTGGAGAAAAATCCCACAGGAGCCAATTGATTCTGGCCCCACGGCAGCCCCTGACCAGTGGCAGTCAGAGAAGACTTCAGGAGAGTGAACCACCAGTAACTGTGAGAGTTTCCAGACTTCTCAACCCATAAACGCCAAAGACAAAGTAAAAGGTAACTGTGGAACTCTGTTGGAACCAGGGTGAAAGAAGAGTGCGGTACAGGCCCGCCCCCAGGTCAAGAAGTGGTAGAGTCACAATAGCTGCCTCATATGGCTGCCACCAGAGCTCGTGATCTGCAGATTGTAGGGGTACCAAGCTACCATTCAGAGGGTAATTTCTCTTGCTTTAACCTGCTTGGATCTGCATAAGGTCTTGGGTGTTGGTCCTGGGGGGTGTGGCCAGGGTGCCAGAGCTTGTTGGGTCTGTTAAGAGGGTATCATCCTAATAGCTCAGGCATCTGTGAAAACTCCAATGATTTTGGACAAATATCTGTCCATTCTGGAAGCAGGTTTCTACTATAGCAAAGAGTTCAAAAGCCAGATACTTGACTGGCAATATGAGCAAACAGAGAAAAAGTGATGAGATCATAGGTTCATTATTGGGGAAAAAAAGAAGCAAAGCAGGGGCGGCCAGGTAGCACAGCAAGTAAGAGAACTGGCCCAAGTGTCAGGATGACCTGGGATAGAATCCGGGCTCAGACACTTAGTACCCACCCAGAAACACCTGGCCGTGTAACCTTGAGCAAGTTACTTAACCCCAATTGCTTAGGGGTGGCCAGGTGGCTCAGCGAGTAAGAGCACTGGCCCCAGAGTTGGGATGATCTGGGATCGAATCCAGGCTCAGATACTTAGCACCACACCCAGAAATAACTGGCCATGTAACCTTGAGCAAGTTACTTAAGCCCAATTGCTTTAAAAAAAAAAAAAAAAAAAGCATAAAAAAAACGGGGAGCAAAAAAATGAGAATTATTCAAGAAAATAATAATAAGCAAGTCAACAACCTGCTAACGGAGATGCAAAAAAAAAAAAATACTGCAAATAGCACCTTGAAAAGTAAAATAACTCAATTGGCAAAAGAGTCCCAAAGAGTCAATGAGGAGAAGAATGAATTAAAATCCAAGTATGCCAGATGGAAAAGGAATTTCAAAATTCACTATTATCAGAGAATAATTCCTTCAAAATTAGATTGGAGCAACTGGAAACTAATGACTTTATGATAAATCAAGATATTATAAAACAATTTCAAACAAATGAAAAAATAGAAGGCAATGTGAAATATCCCATTGGAAAAACCACTGACCTGGAAAATAGATCCAGGAGAGATGATTTTAAAATCATTGGACTACCTGAAAGCCATGATCAAAAAAGAGCATAGAAACCATCTTTCAAGAAATTATCCAGGAAAATTGCCCTGATATTCTAGAACCAGAGGGCAAAATAGAAATGGAAAGAATTCACCGATAACCTCCTGAAAAAGATCCCTAAAAAGAAAAGTCATAGGAATATTATAGCCAAATTCCAGAGTTCCTAGTTGAAGGAGAAACTATGGCAAGCAGTCAGGAAGGAAAAGATTCAGGATTGTGGAAACATAATGAGGATAACACAACACCTAGCAGCTTCTATATTAAGGGATTGAAGGGCTTGGGATATGATATTCTGGAGGTCAAATTAGCTAGTACTAAAACCAAGAATCACCTACCAGCAAAATTAAGTTTAATGTTTTAGGAAAAAATATGGTCATTCAATGAAATAGTGGATTTTCAAGCATCCTTGATGAAAACACCGGAGCTGAAGAGAATATTTGTCTTTCAGCTACAAGAAGGAAGAGAAGCATGAGAAGGTAAACAGGAAAAAGAAATCATAAGGAACTTATTAAATTTGAACTATTTACAATCCTAGATGGAACAATAATAACTATAACTCATAACTATAACCTCAATATAAGGTTAGTTGAAGGGAATATGTATGTATTTGTTTATATGGGTGTACATACACATGTGTGTATGTGTACATACACATATGTATGTGTAGGAGGGTGTATGTAAATATATGTGTGTTTCTTGCAGATGTATGTTCATGTACACATAGACATAGAGCACAGGATGAGTAGAATATGAAGAGATAATATATAAAAATTAAATTAAGAGGTGAGAGAGGAATTTATTTGGGGAAGGAGAAAGGGAGATATAGATTAGGGTAAATTATGTCATATAAAAGAGGAAAGAGAAAACTGTTACAATGTAGGGGAAGAGCCAGAAGCTGAAAAGGAAAGGGACAATCTTACTCTCATTTAATTTGTCTTAAGGAGGGAATAATATACACACTCAATTGTGTATCTTATCCTATAGGAAAATAGGAGAAGATGATAAGAGGGGGTATGATAGAAGGGAGGGCAGTTTTGGGGAGAGAGTTAGAAGCAAACATTTTTGAAAAAGGATAGGGTCAAAGAAGAAAATAGAACAATTGGGGGGGCCAGGATAGGATGGAAAATAGTAAGGAAATATAGTTAGTCTTTCACAATATAACTACTATGAAAATGTTTTGCATAACTACACATGTACAACCTATATTGAATTGCTTATCTTCCCAATGGGGATGGGCAAGGAGGCAAGAAGAGAAAAAAATCTGGAACTCAAAATTTTCAAAATAAATGCTACAAAAATTATTTTTTTTTACTGGCAACTGAGAAATAATACATATAGTCACTAGGTTTTAGAAATCCATCATGCCCTATTAGAAAGTTGGGTGGGGGGATATTGGGGGCCAGGAAGTAATGGTATATGGGCTAGTGCCTGCTTGCTTGATGTATGACCTTAAAAGGTAATAAATAGAGCTGTAGAAGATGATTGGCTATATGTACCTATAAGTTTCCCTGATGTGGAAGTTCAGGGCAGTCGCGATGTAGCTGAGCCTGAATAAACAACTCCTGCAAACCTCGGGTGCTCTGTCTGGTAATTCCTCCTAGGAGGCCGGTGACGACCGAAGACTTACTATGGGTAAGTGAGAGGACGGGATATCAATAGCCCCCCACAACTGGCGCCCAACGTGGGGCCTGGGTAGGGTCCGAGAAGACCGTCTGGGCTGTAACTTAGCTCTCCAGACAGCCTCATTGGTAAAGAGTACCTTTGAGAAGATGGGAGGGGCAGGAAGTGTCCCCGCAATTTTGCCCGAGGAGAAAGGAGTTATTGCCGGGCAGCTTTACAAAGTGTGCGCGAAGGGCAGTGTAAAGATACCGATAAGAACGTGCCACCAGTTTGTAGAAAAAATATGGACCATCTGCCCCTGGATACAACATGCTGGGGTGCAGCCAGGCCGATGGGCCGTGGTGGGACAACAAATGGCTTCATATGAGGGAACAAACCTGGGGTCATTAACCCCAACCGATTTCACCGTTTATCCTTAGCAGGCTCCTCTAGTGAGGAGTCGGAGGAGGAATCGACTAGCCGACCTCCTCAATATCTGTGGGAGGAGTTGAGAGAAGCGGAGAGGGGATTAGAAAGCGGGGAAGATGGCGACAGCGAAGGAGCTGGCTCCGCGAGCTGTTCGCTGGGAACAAGAACCCGGAAAGGAGGAGTCAGTGGCGCAGAAAAAAAAAAAAAAAAAG
>NW_027186473.1:32154516-32162918 GCF_028583685.1 Petaurus breviceps papuanus
AAAAAAAAAAAAAAAAAAAGAGGAAGTCCCTACATGGGAGGGGGACGCCTGGGCTGCCGAATGGGTGGAAGGAAGCCGTCCTCCTCCCTTCAACCTTGCCGGAGGCCCGATCACTTTTAAGAAGCAGATAGATAACACCTTAAGTCCCACCTAATTACTCTTTCTGGTTTAGGTGATTAAATTGTGGGTTCGAGTCCCACTTAATTACCTGTTGGGTGATTAAATTGTGGGTTCGAGTCCCACTTAATTACTCTGGTCTGAGCAATTAAATTGTGGGTTCGAGTCCCACTTAGTTGCTTGTTTAGAATGAGTGGTACATGTTTTGAGTGATTGGTACTGTGCACAGAACTGTTACGTGTTGTATCTTGTGTTTCTGCTGTGTTCTGTCCCTTCTGTGTCTTTGTTTGTCCTATCCAGTCATCAGGTCCATTATGGGCCAAGGGTCATCCACAGCCGGCCCGTGTACTCCTTTGAAATGCCTTTTGGACAACTTCACAGACTTCCAGAAACGGGCCTCTGGATATGGGGAGTCTGTGACCAAATTTAATTTAGAAAAGTTCTGTACCATTGGCTGCAACTGCAGGACATTCCTTTGAAATGCTGTATCTCTTTCCCTCCTTCTTTCCCCTGCTGCTGAGTGCAGGCTGGAAAGGGAGAGAAAGAGAGCAAAATATTGTCTTGTTTAGGTTATATGATGGTAAATGCAAGTGAAAGAGTATAGGAGAAATGTTAGGTTGGAATTAGAAAGAAATAAAGTATGTATATGATTTTAAAGGGGCTTTAATCAAAGTCCAACAGGATGAGTAGAGAGTAGTAAAAGCAAGAAAGTTTAAGCATGTAGCAAAGAAAGGAACATGGGTAGGAAGTTAAGATATGTATAAGTTAGTTGCTATTGAAAAGTGTGAACAGAAGTTTTAAGATCTTTAAAAGTTTGAAAATCTCTTCATTCCACTCTGGCCAAGTGGAGTGAGGAGAGGGTGATGGGAGGGGGAGGGAATCTTTTCCCTCAGAACAAAGAGGCAGGTAGATTAACATTTAACTATTTCCTGCCTCACTTAAAAGAGAAAAGTTTTGTGTAACAGAATGCAACTAAAAGGCAACTGAATGCATTCTGGTCATCTTTGAAAAGTGTCACTCCTAATTTGATGCTAAAGAAAAGTTGGAATTCATTTTACTATTTGGCATTTAGGCAAATTGGAATATTTTCCAAGATTTGATACATAAGGTGAGGTTTTTGGGTTCTCTAGAACTGGGATAAGGGAGTAGGCGCCACTCCCTCTCCCCTTGCTAGGGAAGTCAAAGCTATCACTTTCAAAGAAGTTTCTAAGGAGTGGACACAAAATTTATTGGAGTAAAAGTTGGAACAGCTAAAAACATTGGGGGGAGGTATAGCAGCTATATTGAGGGCCCCTGGGGCATGCAGATGACCCTCTTTCCTTTCAAATCCTGGGGATCACAACCAAGCTCTGCAACTGTGGGGAGAGGAGAAAAGCCTCTGCACTTGGTAAGCCTAATTTTCTGTCAATAATTTTGGTATGTGATGAATCGGAAATGCAATTAATGTCATTATGTCATTGTCCTATTATGGTATCTCTAAATTGTAAAATCTAAATTGTAAAGTCCTCTTATACTGTAAAAATTGAGTGACAAATCAGTTTTCAATCCGAGTTTTGTTGAAACTAAAAGATGGAAAAAAGTTGTGTAAAACTAGCTATGTTACTTTATCAGTTCTGCTAACCCTATGTTATAATGTTATTTTCATATGAATTGGATTTTTTATGTTATAATATCTGATGGTTTAAAGCTTTTATATTTGGGATACAAACAAGTAGTAACAATACTGCCAATATTTACTGTGATAGCTGATTGTCCATTTAACTTTTTGGCTATTCTGGAAATATACAGTGATTATAAGTTGATTGGTTGTATGGCAGCAAAAAAAAAAAAAAAAAGGATTTTAGTTTAGTATAACTTCATGTGGAGTTTTAAGGTCATCAGATTGGTAATTCATTTGTTCTTATTTCGAAGTTCAAACTTGAGATGATATCATTACTGGTAAACATCTGTACTATCTATGCTGTATGAAAAGCAGTTTCTCTTAAAGTTTTGGAGTATTGTAATTTGGGAAAATCTTAAGCTTCCAAGTCTATCTTTGTTTAAAAGGAAGTTTCAGTTAAGATTGTTTGAAATTGTAAGACTGTTAACTAAGTTATTGGGCTACTGTTTTAATGCTAAAACCTAAAACTGTGACAACTTTATACTGACTAGTTCTGCTCATTCAGAACAGTCCCTCTACTACTGTATAATGTTGTAAAATTACCTGGGAAAGCGAACTTGTATGAAGCTCCTAAACTATAAGCTTGACTTACTGAGAAGCAGCAAAGTCTATGTACAAAAGAGTAAAAAGGATCTCTAACAATTGGCCTTACCAGGACAATCTCAGAAAATTGTGAAGGGAAAGATGTTAAAGGGAATCCCTTATGTATATGAGTCCTGGCAAATCTTTGTGGTATATTGCAACTTAATGAGAGTAAATTGATGTTAAGATAAGAAGGTTTGGGGACAAATGGGGATTTCCAAGCCCCTCCTGTCTCTAAATAGTGGTTGGATATCTGTAACTAACCTGAATTTAAACAGAATCAAGGATGTTCTATCCTGTCATATTTGGAATGTCACAGGTCCCTGTTTTTTTTCCTTCTATAGCAGGTTTCTATGATCGGAGCAGGGAGTCAGTAAAGGATGTGAGCTCTTTCGTGTTAGCCTACTGGAAAATCTAATATTATTTTATCTAAGATTAGAACTTGTACAGAAAGTTATGCAAACTGCTTAAGATCATTCTAAAAGTTTTATGAGTCTTGAACTGTTTTAAAGAAGGGAAAATACTTTTAGAAGAAATTTTAAATCTCTAGTGGGATTTTGAAAGGCCTATTCTATGGGAAAATATGAAGGACAGTGAAATAGTCTGAGTAATGGGTTATACTAGCCCATACTCACCCCACTTCTGGTCAATTTTCTCTTACTCCTTTTTGGCCCTTGTTTGTCTAATCTTTTTGCTAGATTTGTGTTTTTTTAGGCTCAGCACCCTTCACTGGCAGATGACTCTTCTGCCGGGAACATTGTCGGCTGAGTATCAACCCTTGCCTGAAGTCGTTACCCATCACCCCTTGGACCTGGCATCTGCCAAATTCCGGACCTTGGCTATGGACCCCACCCCTTGAACCATGATACCCTGAGAGGCAGGGAAAGCTCTTCGCCCCTCCCCAGCGGGAAATAGCTCGGGAGGCTGAGATCATCGTCCTGTGCCCCCAAATGATTTCGGGTGTCATCTGTTTAAGGGGGGAATGATGGGGTACCTGGGGTCTAGGTCAATTTGTGAAACCAGTCTGTGAAATTGTAACTGCAATTTGTATTGTAAAATTGTTATCTGTAAAATTCCTTTCCCAACCTCCGACTCTGCCCCTTCCCCCTACCCCACATTCCACCTAGGCAACACCTTTCGACCCCTTTTGTTCTTACTTAATCTCTTGATTAAGTAATCAAGGCCAGGGCTGGCCCACACCCTCCTTTATCCTTGCCTTTTGTCTCCTTAACCACCTGGCCCAAGTCTTATCCAAACGGTCTATTCACATGCTCCCCTTGGTCAGCTCTGCCCTTTGTCTATGCATTGAGGCCCCCTCTCCTTACTTTTATTCCGGTGAGGGTGGGTGAGAGCATGCAAATTTGCCTAGACAGAAAAGAGCCCCCATAGTTGTACCTCTGCTTTTAGGACTTGGTATTGCCGGGTTCACTGCAGTAGGGACCACGGCTTTGGTTAAAGGTAATGAGAATTTCTTATCTCAGCAAGAGCAAATTGATGCCATAATGGAAATGGGTCTCATGGGGTGCCAATGGCACACAACCGGTCTTTGTGTGACCTCTGCCCCGTACCAAAGATATTCTAGGGCAGCTAATCTGTCCTATACTCTGGGTTCATTTTTAAACGGGACATGGAATAAGCAGTTTACACTGAAGTTAAATGAATTAAAACATGCTATAGTTGTATTGAATTCTACCACCATATCTGGTCCCCAGTTATCAGCATGGACTGAGTGGTTCCAAAACATTACCCAATAGTTTGCCTCTTGGGGAGGTTTGGGGGCGTCAAGTATGGTGTTACTCTTGACCATAGGGTTGCTTGTCTGGTACCTCTGCCGATTGCAGAGAAGACAACAAGGATATATGTTGCTCACACAAAAGGCCATTATGGCCATTGAGGAAGGAGCAGACCCTCAAGTATGGCTGGCTTCCATGGAAGACATGTAACGCTCTTGAAGTAAGACGGGATCCGTTCTATGACGGGCAACCTCTCCTGACCCGGCCGCCTAAGACAGGGCCCGAGGGCGTTGAGTTACCGAGGACGGGTAAGGTTTAGGGATCAGGAGATGACCCAAGCCAGAACATCCCGCATTCCCCTACTGCCGCCAGGGTCTGCTAAATTCAGGTTATTGCAACTGCACCACTTAAGGCTGTACCGGACAAGCGTCCTGATTAAACAAAAAGGGGGAGATGTTGGGGGCCAGGAAGGAATGGTATATGGGCTAGTGCCTGCTTGCTTGATGTATGACCTTAAAAGGTAATAAATAGAGCTGTAGAAGATGATTGGCTATATGTACCTATAAGTTGCCCTGATGCGGAAGTTCAGGGCAGTCGCGATGTAGCTGAGCCTGAATAAACAACTCCTGCAAACCTCGGGTGCTCTGTCTGGTAATTCCTCCTAGGAGGCCGGTGATGACCGAAGACTTACTATGTGTAAGTGAGAGGACGGGATATCAATAGCCTCCCACAGGGGGAGAATATAAGACAGAACAAATTGGAAGAAGGGGCATGCAGTCGACTTGCTATTTTGGGGCAGATGTAGGGGAAAGATGGGGAGAAAAATATTGTAACTCAAAATCTTGTGGAAATGAGTGTTGAAAAATATAAATAAATAAATAAATCTTAAAAAACAAAAAGAATGATCAGGTCAATTCAGAACTCCATGAATCATGCCTTAAAGTCTCATTTTCCCCAAATCTCCTACAACATTTTTCATTTACCTTTTCTGTCCTGTCATACAATCTAATAGGTATGAGGTAATATCTCAGAATTGTTTTAATTTACATTTCTCCTATCAATAGTGAGTTAGAGCTTTCTTTTTCCTATAGCTATATTTAAAGCTTTGGTTACTTGATCTTGAAAACTGATCATAACTTTTGATGATTTATCAGTTGGGGAATGACTCTAATTTTTGATAAATTTAACTCAGTCCCCTATACACTTGAGAAATGAGGTCTTTATCAGACAAACTTCCTTCAAAAAATGTTTTCTCAGTTGCTGTTGCTAACTGTATTTCCTTCCTTCCTATTCCCCCATTTATTCTATTGTTTCACTTCTTTCACCTTGTCACTTCTCAATAGTGTTTTGCTTTGGACTACCCCTTCCCCCAATATGACCTCCCTTCTATCACCACCTCTCTACCCTTCTCTTATCTACTATCCCTCCTTCTTTCCTGTAGGGTAGGTAAGATGGATTTCTATACCCAATTTCTATATCCTCTTTGAGTCAATTTTGAGAAAAGTAATATTCTCAGCCCCTCCCCCATTTTCTCCCCTCTGCAAAAGCTTTTTCTTGGCTCTTTTATGTGAGATAATTTACCCCATTATACCTCTCTCTTTCTGTTAAAGCCAGTACTTTTGACTCTCAGTACTTAATTTTGTTTTCCTATATCATGCCTTCATACTCACACTTGTATGCTCTGTCTACGTGTGCTCCTTCAAACTACCCTAATAATGAGAAAGATCTTATGAGTTATGAATAGCATCTTCTCATATAGAAATTTAAACAGTTTAAACTTATTAAGTCCCTTATAATTGCCCTTTCCTATTTAAATTTTTATGCTTTTTCTTGAGGTTTGTTTTTGAAAGTCAAATTTTCTATTTAGCTCTGGCCTTTTCATCAAGAGTATCTGAAAGTCCTTTATCTCATTGAATATCTATTTTTTCCTGTGAAGGATTATACTCAGTTTTGCTGGGGAAGTGATTCTTTCTTGTATTTCTAGATCCTTTGCCCTCTGTAATATCATATCCCAAGCCCTCTGATATTTTAGCAGTAGAAACTGCTATATCTTGTGTTATCCTGACTGTGGCTCCACCATACTTGAATTGTTTCTGGCTATTTGTAATATTTTCTCCTTGACCTAGAATTTCTGAAAGTTAGCTGTAAAATTTCTGACAGTTTTCCTTCGGGGATTTCTTCCAGGAGGTAATTAGCAGATTTTTTTCGATTTCTATTTTACCCTCTGATTCTAAAAAATCAGAGTAGTTTTACTTGATAATTTCTTGAAAGATGATATGTGGGCTCTACTTTTTATCATGGCTTTCAGGGAGTCCAATAATTATTAAATTCTTTCTCCTGGATCAATTTTGCAGGTCACTGTTTTTTTTTCCAAGGAGATGTTTCACATTGTCTTCTATTTTTTTCATTCTTTTCATTTTGTTTTATCATTTCTTGTTTTCTGATAAAGTCATTAGCTTCCATTTCTTCATTTCTAATTTTCCAGAAATTTATTTTCTCCACTGAGCTTTTTGCCCTCCTTTACCATATAGTTAATCTCACTTTTTAAGACATTCTTCTTCTCATTGCTTTTTTGAACTTTTTTGCCATTTAGCTTAGTATGTTTTAAGGTGTTAATTACTTCAGTATTTTTTGTGTTTCTTTTACCAAGTTGTTAACATATTTTTTCATGATTTTCTTGAATCATTCACATTTCTCTTCCCAATATTTCCTCTACCTCTCTTACTTGACTTTCAAAATACTTTTGGAGTTCTCTCATGGCCTGAGATGAATTCACATTTTTCTTGAAGGCTTTCAATGTAGGAACATTGACTTTGTTGTATCTGTGTGTGTGTTTTGATCTACCTTGTCATCATAGTGATTTTCAATATTCAGACTTTTCTGTTGTTTGCTCATTTCCCCAATTTATTTGTTGACTTGTAATTCTTTCTTAAAGTAGGGCTGTTATTCCTGAGTGGAGGGTGCACTGTCTCAAGTTTCAAAGTTTTTGTGCAGCTGTTATCAGATATACGTCTAGTGTCTGTAAGTTTTCAGTCTTTCTAAGGTTCTATGATATAAGGAGAGGTGTTCATTACTCTCCTGGACTGTGGTCTGTTTTCTGAGAGACCACAATTACTGGTTTTTTTGGCCCTGGAATCGTGAGGAGGATCCCACCTCTGCTAGTGTTCCTCTCACCCTGGGACTACCACCCAGGACCCAGATGCCACTGCAATCTTCTTACAACCAGTTGTTCTGCCCACTTACCATATGTGAACTGAGAAAGTAACCACTGCCACTTCCACTGCTGATTCAGTCACTCATTTCCTCTTCCTGGGACTGTGTCAGTAACAGATCTTTCCTGCTGACCTCTAAGTTATCTTTGGTACTGGTTGACTGAGAAGTCTGGAAACAGTCACTGCAACCATTTATTCAGTCACCCCAGGCCTGTTATGACTTTTCTGGGGTTGGTTTCGAACTGACATGTCATGCACTGAACTTTACTTTTGTCTTAATGTTGGTGCAACAGACCTTTCCTGAAGAAACTTTCAAGCTGTCTTTGGCTGGAAATTTCTTTTGCTTTGTCTTTTTGTGGGTTCCTTTGCTCCAGAATTCATTTAGATTCATTTTAAAATGTCTTTGGAGGGGTTTATTGGAGAGCTCAGGAGAATCATTGCCTTTACTCCACCACCTTGGCTCTACCTCTCCGCAGGTCTTCTGAAGTTTCCCTTGTGTTATTTGGAATAACTCTGCAAATATAGATTTCTTAGTACATAGCTTACACATACCAATCAGTAAAAATTATTGGAAATTTAAGAAATAATAATGATAGCTGACATTTTTTAGTAATTTGATGTTTGCAAAAATGTTCAGATTTGGTTTCTCAATTGATGCCTATGACTATCTTAGAGAAGTAGGTATTAAAATTATTTCAATTTCTTGAATAGAGCACCTGAAGTTGTTGGATGTTAAGTACTACAACCAGAGCGACAAAACTGGCAATCTGAGTGAGGATTCGAACATGAGTTCAATTCCAAATCTCGGTGCACTATATTAAACTGCTAAGGAAGTCATATTATGACTTGGAATAATTCTATCTCCTTGATATCTGCACTGACATTTCTAAAAATTAAATGTCAAGACTATCAAGATATTTATTGCCAAGGAAGACAGCATTTGGCTTCATGGTATCAGCCTATTAAAATAATTTCATTTGTCATTTGACAGGTGAATATCTTCTATGACATAGATTTTGGATTGGTATTATTAGAAAGGAATGGCATTTGTCCATTCTACCTAACTATGCTAAAACTAGCTGAGGGTATAGGTGTTCA
>NW_027186473.1:32162928-32166906 GCF_028583685.1 Petaurus breviceps papuanus
AATATAGTTAATATGCCTATGAATTTGGTAGATGAATATATTATCACTATATAGCAATGATATTTCCAGTTAGACTCCAAAGATGTATTATTGTACAACAGTGTTGAATAAAAATAAAAATGTCACCAATAAAATTTCAATAGTGGTTACTCAACTTTATTCAGTTGACCATTTTAAAATCAATGACTTAGACAATATCACGTATGCAATGTTCCACTATACGTACACATATATATGAATAAACACACACAGAAATTATTCTGGGAAGAGCTTCATGAGTTTCACCAGACTGACAAAGGGTTTAATCAGAGAGAGACAGAAACAGAGACAGAGAGAGGGAGAGATAGAGACAGAGAGACAGAGACAGAGAGACAGAGACAGAGAGAGAAACAGAGAGAGAAAGAGAGAGAGAGAGAGAGAGAGAGAGAGAGAGAGAGAGAGAGAGAGAGAGAGAGAGAGAGAGAGAGAGAGAGAGAGAGAGAGAGAGAGTGAGTTTTTACAATTCTGGTCTAGAAATTTCTAAAATATATATATTTATCTAATATCCACAGCAATTCTTGCAGTAAAAAAATGAGCTCATTACCTGTAATGGGAATGTAAATTTTTAAGATCTTCCCTGCCCCTAGGCTAAAGTGCAGCTGGAGCCTGGGGTGGGACCTTGTTTTTCAGTAGAAACTTCTTGATTGGCCAGTAAGTCAATAAGGTTGTTACATTCTCTGAGCCAGGAGAAGGCTATATAAGCCCTGATGTGAGGCTTTGTTTTGGGGCTCACTTTGAGAAGTGTTCTGTGATTTGATCTGGATTCTGGGAAGCCATTGTCCAGAGCCTCCCGGCTTTGAAAAAACCCAGATGTTGAAACCCAGATGCTGATTTGGTATGGATGTAATGGTTGGACAGTTTGGAAAGCTGTCTACTTGATCTGTTTCTGTCTTGATAATTATGCCTGTATACTTTGAAGTTCAGGGTACTGAACTTTTTCCCCTGAACAAGGTAAATGATATATGTCTGACTGATTAAAGTAAGCTTGTTAACCCATTTTCAGTTGCTTTCCTTTAACAAAGCAGATCTAAGAACCTGTGCGGGCAGCCACCCTAGGAATGCTGGGGTGATTGCCGCTACATTACCCCAAGTGCAGCATATTCTATAGGCAACTCTTTTTCTAGAAAATGTTACTTGTAAATCTTCTATAATGCTGCTGAGAAAATTAGGGGGGTTGGGAGTGGGGAGTCATAGACAATGATAGCAAAGACAAAGAGAGGAAAATACCTTGAATTTGTAGTTGACAAATTATATCCATAAATGCATATTAATTTTTCAATAACATAGAAATGCACACTGTGTAAATGAGACAGTGAGGTAGGAAGTAACAGGTGCATAACTAATCGTGATTTTTCTTTGGTACTTTTCTCTTTCTCTGGGTACTTCTATTAATTATTATCCATATTGGGGGGGCAACTAGGTGGCACAGTGAATAGATCACCGGCCCTGGAGTCAGGAGGAAGTGAGTTCAAATCCAGCCTCAGACACTTAACATTTATTAACTGTGTGAACTTGGGCAAGTCACTTAACCCCAATTGCCCTACCCATCCCCCTCCAAAAATTATTATCCATATGACTTATAAAATCACTTTTATTCTCTTTATATCACTTTTCTATTTCCTTTTTCTTATGATGCCTCTACAGGAGTAGAAAATTCCCAACATCCATAATCTTTTTCCTATGACAATCTTCTATCAAATATTTTTTTTAATTTTAAAATTATGCTATTGCTATTGAAATATCTTCTGAGCAATTTATATTTAGATTACTCGATTAATACTAAGATGCTTAATTGTTCTGAAGTTCAATAGGTTTCCTTTGAAGTGTTACTTTAGGCAAAATTCCTTGTATTTTGAACTTTTAAATAAAAATATTCAGATTAAAAACAAATAATTCTGAAAAGCATCAATTTTGAAGAAGTAGGGGAAATATTCTAGTCAGTTATAATACAATAAAGGCATCTTTGTATTAAACTAAATTCATCTAAATGACTTTCACTATATAGACTAACGTGGAATGTTGTATATGCTGTTAGATAATGGTTGCTATTTTTTCAGATGGTGTTTCTTAATGATTTTTCTTGTCACAAGTGGAGGCTACCTGGGAATGTGTGTGTCTGAAGTATTTGAACAAAAAACAGATCATTTCAATAAAAATGCATCAAAAAAAGTGTATGTATCAATAAAAATTTGAAACAATGAAATAAAAGATAGGACAAGACAAAATATTTTGGAAATAATGTCAGAATTTTCTTACCATTGGTCCATGGCTCTCAGATTATATTTTGATAAATAAAATAATCCATTTCTACTTGACAAGTCCCACCCACTTATCTGAGATGGGATAGGATAGACATTTAATTCTACTATGGGTTTCTTTCCAAGAAATTCTAACTGATCATTTTTTTTTTGCCAGATAGGGTGGGGATATTTATTTTCTTTAAACAAGCTCATAAATACCAAAGGAACAGAGGGTCCCAGATGCTTGACTGACTAGCAGGGCATAGTGGTGTGAAGTGAGGAGCAGGGTAGGGCAGGAGCAGCACCTAAGACACAAAATAGGCATGGCTTTGGGGACGTCCCCCTAACACTAGGGTACCATGACATCTTCCCTTGTGGTAGAGGGAGTGAGGAGGGGTCAGCTGTGCTGCTTCTATGAAAGAAAACCCATGGAAATTACTCAGGCTATGAAGAGGTAAATTTGGGAAAGGCAAAAACACACTTTGCGCCAGACCACAGCTCAATGGTTAACAACATTGGACTTAATCCTGGCAACTCCTTGGATAGGATGAACACATTCAAGCAAGGCCAGTTAATGGCAGATAGGGTAGCACTGGGGATTCAGGAAAGCCAGCCAAGGGGAGCTGGTAGGTGATTACCCCCCTGGGAAGGAGTAATATAAGACAGCCAGAGCTCAGTGTGTGGTGTGGGCATTTTGTTGAGAGGATAGTACAATCTGGTCTGGGTCTATCTGAGAGATATGATAGTACAGTACCGGCAGAACCCACAAAATGACACAGAAAAGCTAACCTCCCGCTGAGAAGAGCCCGGCAGGCCGGGAGGAATCGGCCAGCACAATGCTCTGGGAGCCCAGCCCAGCCCCACACCGAGGCTTTAGCCCCAGGGCGGGCCTGACCAGCTGCCAGCCAAAGGGACTCCAGATCAGCAGCAGCTGTGGATGTTTCCAGATTTATCAATGCATAGATGTGAAGGACAAGTACTAATAAGGAATAATAGCGGGCGACGGCGCGGTGGCCTGCTTGGGAAGGTGCGGCGGCAGCAGCGCGGCCTGCACAGGCAGGGAAGGGGCCTGATCAACTCGGAGGGCAAGTCTTCCCACCAACCACAAGGTCCACTACCAGGCCTATCACCAAAGGGCTGGGACTGGATAGAGCAAGGTAAGAAGCAAATACAGGGGGCCCTATACTGGACAGCAAACACTTCTGGGACTACCACTTCATAGCCCAGAAATCTTTTTTTTTTTTTAAAGCCCCTTTCAGGACCTCCAAAGACAAGGATGGCAGAGTGAACCCCACTTGCTCCAAACCCCCCCTCTGACCCTGAAAATATAGTAACTCTTGCCCCAGGGCAAAACCCTCTACAGTAAAGGCTTGGGATCCTAGAGGAAGGGCATGGCTAGGACACTGCCTCAAAATGGGTAGAAAGCAGACTACAAAGACAAAGACTCTAGAGTCCTACTATCCTCAGAAGGAGGAACCAACCTCAGAGGGAAACACTGTGGACTCCACACCCACAGCTGAGACTTCAACAGGGAATGGATCCCAAGCACCGAAGAATCTCCTAGATGAGATCAAAAGGAAATTTGAAAGCAAAATGAGAGAGATAGAAGACAAAATGAAACATTATCTCAAAACAAAAATAGCAGAATTCGCAAAACATTATAATGAGGAAAACATCTCTCTAAAAAGAAAAGTGTATG
>NW_027186473.1:32181906-32219235 GCF_028583685.1 Petaurus breviceps papuanus
GTGGGATAGGAGGGAGGGAAATATAGTCAGTCTTTTACAATATATCTGCTATGTTATTGTTTTGCATTAGCCACACATGTACAACCTATACTGAACTGCTTATCTTCCCAGTAAGGATGGGTGATAAGGGAGGAAGGGAATGAATCTGGAATTCCAAGTTTTAAAATCAAATGTTTAAATATATATATATATATATATATATATATATACTATTATCAATATTGTTTTACATGTAATTGGGAAATATAGAGATCCACCATGCCCTACTGGAAAAGTTGAAACGGGTATGGGAGAAAATATGGGAGAGAGAAGATCAGAGGTGGGGATATCCTGTGGGACTGCTGTTTTGGGGGGATGGGTGGGGGGAAAACGGGGAGAAAATTTGTAACTCAAAATCTGGCGGAAACGAACGATGTAAATCAGAAGTTAATAAAGCATTTTAAAAAAATTAAAAAAAAATCAAATACTCAATATATATATATACTATTATTAATACTATTTTATATGTAATTGAGAAATAAGATACACATGCACTGGGGCATAGAGATCTACTGGAAAAGTTTAAAGGCGTATGGGAGAAAATATGGGAGAGAACATATTGGAGGAGGGGATATCCTGAGGAATTGCTGTTTTGGGGAGGTGGGTAGGGGAAAAATGGGGAGAAATTTTGTATTAAGGTGCAAATGAATGATGTAAATCAGAAGTTAATGAAGCACTTGAAAAAAAAAGAAAGTCAAATTTTCTAATCAACACTGGTATTTACATGAAGAATGCTTGAAATTTCTCTGTTTTATTGAATATCCATTTTTTCTCTTGAAAGAATATACTCTGTTAGGCTGTATATGTGATTCTTGGTTGCAATCCTGGCTCTTTTGCCCCAGAACATCTATTTTAAGCCTTCCAGTCCTTTAACGTAGAATCTGCTAAATCTTGTCCTATGTACATTATGGTACTGTGGTATTCAAATTGTTTCTTTTGTTTTTTTTTGTGCAAAATATTTTTAATTAGCATGAGTAAATGACCAAATAAATCTCTATAACCAATTAAATTCCTAATTACCACACAATTGCTAGTTACCAATTCCCTCTATTAAAAAAAAAAAGTGTTTATAATGGGGGATTGTTTTTTTTTCTTTTTTCTTTTCCAGCAACACTTTTTTTCCTCAACTTTTATTTTTTTTAATTAATTTGTTTGTTTCCTTTTAGTTTACAGGATTAAATTCTACAATTCCTTGAGTTTCACATTTTGTCCTCCTCCCTCACCTTTCCCGCCATGGCGGCATATAGTCAAGTATAGGATCTCTAAATACTTACACATTATACATTAGTCAGTTTATGAAGATAGATTGTATCACCTGGATTGAAAAATGGTAAAGAGGACATAAAACCAAATAAGAGAAGGAAAAAGATCAGGTATTTTGCTTCCATCAGGATATAAACTCAGTTCTTTGTTGTTCTTTCTCTGGATGCACATATTTCTCTCCATCATGAGTCTTTTGGGATTGACTTATATCACCGCATTTCTAAGAGGAGTCCAGTCTATCAAAGTTGGTCAACACACATACATTGTGTCTGTAATTGTGTCCAAGTTTCTCCTGGTTCTACTCTTCTCATGCAGCATCAGTTTGTATAACCCTCTCCAGGTAAATATGATGACTGTCTGCTCCTCGTTTCTTA
This sequence comes from Petaurus breviceps papuanus, assembly GCF_028583685.1. Lineage (NCBI taxonomy): Eukaryota > Metazoa > Chordata > Mammalia > Diprotodontia > Petauridae > Petaurus > Petaurus breviceps. Next base: position 32,183,583 of record NW_027186473.1, read on the forward strand.
TAGCACAATAGTATTCCATAACATTCACATACCACAAATTCTTCAGCCATTCCCCAATTGATGGGCACCCCCTTAATTTCCAATTCTTTGCCACTACAAAAAGAGCTGCTATAAACATTTTTGTACATATGGTCTTTCTCCCACTTCTTTGATCTCTTTAGGATTTAACCCTCGGAGGGGTATTGCTGAATCAAAGGGAATGAAAGTATTTATAGCTCTTTGGGCATAATTCCAGATTGCTCTCCAGAAAGGCTGGATCAGTTCACAACTCCACCAGCAATGCATTAGTGTTCCAATTTGTCCACATCCTCTCTAGTATTTATTGTTTTCCTGTTTTGTCATCTTAGCCAATCTGATTGGTGAGATGTGGTACCTCAGAGTTGTTTTGATTTGCATTTCTCTAATCGATAGTGAATTAAAGCATTTCTTCATGTGCTTATAGATATCTTTAAATTCTATCTCTGAAAACTGCCTGTTCATATCCTTTGACCATTTATCAATTGGGGAATTGTAGCAGCAAGTACCCCAAGCGTCCTCAGGGTCACTGCCAATACAAGTTCTTAGATCTGCTTTGATAAAGGAAAGCAACTCAAAATGGGTTAACAAGCTTATTTTAATCAGTCAGATATGTATCATTCACCTAGTTCAGGGGAAAAAGTTCAGCACACTGAACTTTAAAGTATACAGACAGAATTATCAAGACAAAAAAAGATCAAGTAGACAGATTTCCAAACTGTCCAACCATTACATCCATACCAAACAACATCTGCGTTTCAAAGCCAGGGGACTCTGGACAATGGCTTTCCAGACTTTCATCTGATCAAATCACAGAGCACTTGTCAAAGTGAGCCCCAAAACAAAAGCTACACATCAGGGCTTATATAATCTTCTCTTGGCTCAGAGAATGTAACAACCTTATTGACTCACTGCCCAATCAAAAAGTATCTACTGAAAAACAACCCTAGGCTCCAGGTGCACTTTGGCCTAAGGGCAGGGAAGATCTTAAAAATTTACATTCCCATTACAGGAACGACTTGTATGATTATAAATTTGACTCAATTCTCTGTATATTTTAGAAATGAGTCCTTTGTCAGAGACATAGGTTGTAAAGATTCTATCCCAATTTCCCACCTCTCTCTTAATCTTGGTTACATTGGCTTTGTTTGTACAGAAGCTTTTCAATTTCATGTAGTCAAAATTATCCATTTTACATTTTATAATGTTCTCTAATTCATGGTTAGTCATAAAGTCTTTCCCTCTCCACAAGTCTGATAGGTAAACTATCCTTTGTTTTAGGAGACTATATGACTATATATATGTATATATATACACATGCATATATATATATAATGTATCAACCTTTATAGCTAGATCCTGTACCTATTTGGACTTGATTTTGTTATATGATGTTAGATAATGGTCTATACCCAGTTTCTGCCATACTCTATTCCAGTTTTCCCAGCAGTTTTTGTCAAATAGTGAGTTCTTATACAAAAAAACAGGGTCTGGGGGTTTATCAAAAATATATATTATTATAGTCGTTGACTTCTGGATCTCTTGTGCTTAATCTATTCCATTGATCCACTCCTCTATTCCTCAGCCAGTACCAAGAAGTTTCATGACTGCTGCTTTATAATACATATTAAAATCCGGTATAGCTAGTCTACCTTCCTTAGCATTTCTTTTCATTAAGTCCCTTTATATTCTGGACCGTTTATTCTTCCAAATGAATTTTGTAACTATTCTATTCTAGCTCTATAAAGTAGTTTTTTTGTTAAATTAATTGGTATGGCACTAAATATATAATTTAATTTAGGTAAAATTGTCATTTTTATTATATTAGCTTGACCCAGCCATGAGCAATTGATATTTTTTCCAATTAGTGAAATCTAACTTTATTTGTGTGAAAAGTGTTTTGTAGTTGTGGTCATATAGGTCCTGGGTTTGTTTTGGCAGGTAGATTCCCAAATATTTTAAAATGTCTACAGTAAATTTAAATGGGATTTCTCTTTCTATCTATTGTTGTTGAATTTCATTGGAAATATATAGGAATGCTGAGGATTTATGTGGCTTTATTTTATATCCTGCAACTTTGCCAGATTTATTTATTGTCTCAAGTAATTTTTTACTTGATTCTCTAGGATTCTCTAAGTATATCATCATATCATCTGCAAAGAGTGATAGCTTGGTCTCTTCTTTGCCTAATTTGATTCCTTTGATTTCTTTTTCTTCTCTAATTGCTACTCCTAACATTTCTAGTAGCAGATTGAATAAGAGGGGTGATAGTGGACACCCTTGTTTCACCGCTGATCTTATGGGAAATGCTTCTAACTTCATCCCATTACATATAATATTTGCTGATGGCTTTAAATTGATGCTACCTTTTATTTTAAGGAAGGCTACATTTATTCCTATACTTTCTAATCTTTTTAATAGGAATGTATATTGTATTTTGTCAAAAGCCTTTTTTTCATCTATAGAGATGATCATGTGCTTTTTGGTAGTTTTATTGTTGATATGATGAATTATACTGATAGTTTTCCTAATATTAAACCATCCTTGCATTCCTGGAATAAATCCTACCTGACCAAAGTGAGATTCTTGAGATAAGTTGCTGTAGTCTTTTTGCTAGTATTTTATTTAGAATTTTTGCATCTATATTCTTGAGGGAGATTGGTGTAAAATTTTTTTTCTCTGTTTCATCTCTTCCTGATTTAGGTACCAGTACCATATTTATGTCATAAAAAGAACTTAGTAGGACTCCTTCTTCACTAATTTTCCCAAATAGTTTGTAGAGTATTGGAATCAATTGTTCTTCAAATGTTTGATAGAATTCACTAGTGAATCCAGCTGGCCCTGGAGATTTTTTCCTAGGGAGTTGACTGATGGCTTGTTCAATTTCTTTTTCTGAGATGGGATTATTAAAGTAATTTACTTCCTGTTCAGTTAACCTGGGCAACTTGTATATTTGTAAATATTCATCCATTTCCCTATGATTGTCAAATTTATGTGCATACAATTGGGAAAAATAATTCCTAATTATTGTTTTGATTTTCTCTTCATTGGAGGTAGATTCATACTTTGCATCTTTGATACTCATAATTTGGTTTTCTTCTTTTTTTATCATAATGAATAAGGGTCTATCAATTTTGTTGTTATTTTTTTTCATAAAACCAGCTCTTGGTTTTATTTATTAATTAAATATTTTTCATAATTTCAATTTTATTAATCTCTCCTTTGTTTTTCAATATTTCTAATTTAGTATTTAATTGGGGATTTTGAATTTGTTCTTTTTCCAGGTTTTTCAATTGCATGCCCAATTTCTTGAGCTCCTTTTTCTCTAATTTAATCATATATGCACAAAGGGATATAAAAGTTCCCCTAAGAACCAGATTTAATGTATCCCCCAAATTTTGGTATGTTGTCTCATTATTATCATTCTCTTGAATGAAATTACTGATTGTTTCTATATTTTCTTGTTTGACTCACTCATTTGTTAGGATTAAATTGTTTAATTTCCAATTAGTTTTTAATCTGTCTTTCCCTGGCCCTTTATTGCATATAATTTTTATTGCATCATGATCTGAGAAGGAGGCATTTAATATTTCTGCATTACTGCTTAGAATTGTTCGGTTTTTATGCCCTAGAACATGGTCAGTTTTTGAGTATGTGCCATAAACCTCTGAGAAGAAAGTATATTCCTTTTTATCCCCATTCAGTTTTCTCCAGAGATCTATCATACCTATCCTCTCTAAAATCCTGATCACCTCCTTAACTTATTTCTTGTTTATTTTGAGGTTGGTATTATCAAGTTCAGAGAGGAGGAGTTTAAGGTCTCCCACTAGTATAGTTTTGCTATCTATTTCTTCCTCTAATTCCTTTACCTTCTCCTCTAGGTATTTGGATGCTATACTACTTGGTGCATATATGTTAAGTAATGATATTGCTTCATTCTCGATGGTGCCTTTTAACAGGATACAGTTTCCTTCCTTATCTCTTTTAATTATGTCAATTTTCCTTTTGCTTTATCTGAGATAAGGATTGCTCGTCCTCATGATATATTTTACTCTAGCCTTTTACCTTTACCCTGTGTGTATCCCTCTGTTTCATATGTGTTTCTTCTAAACAGCATATTGTAGGATTATGATTTCTAATCCATTCTGCTATCAGTCACTTTTTTATGATAGAGTTCATTCCATTCAAATTTACAGTTACGATTGTTATCTATTTCTTTCCGTCCATCCTATCCCTGTCCCTGTTAATGTTCATATTCCCTCCCTTCTCTCTTCCTCCCCTTAATAGGTTTCCTTTTGACCACTGCCTCCCTCAGTATTCCCTTATCAGGCCCCCACCCTTTTCTTCTCCTTTCCCCTTACTTCTTCCCTCCCTACAAACCACTCCCACACCCTTTTCTTAGTCCTTTCCCCCTCCTACTGCCTGTATGATATTTTTATACTTAATGAAGTATGTTATTTCTTCTTTGCACCAAGAGTGACAGGAACAAATGTCATGCAAAGCTCCTCTCCCTCCCCTATTTCCCTCTAAAATGATAATTTTTGCATTTCTTCTCCATAGATTCCTATGCTTAACTGGTTGTTATTCCCTCCTTGTACCAGAACCAATGAGGGAAAAGCTCATATGATTCCCATCTCCCTCCTTTCTTTTCCTCTGATATTCAGTTTTTATGCCTCTATGTGTGGCATAATTTACCCTTTTCCACTTCATTCATTCCCTTTCTTCCATTGAAGTCCCTTTGTAGCCCTTAATGAGATTTTTTTAAATCTTCATTTCATGTATTTTATACTCATACCCTCTACTTGTCTATAACCAGTTTGCTCTCATCAAATAGCAGGGTGTGTGTATGTGTGTGTGTGTGTGTGTGTGTGTGTGTGTTTTCCTTGTTTAACTTTCTACATCACTGTTGCATCTTGTAATTGGAAGTTGAATTTTCTATTGAGTTCTGGCTTTTTTCTCAAGAAGGACTGGAACTCTGTTATATCATTGAATGACCATCTCTTTGCCTGGAAGAATATGCTCAGTCTCTCTGGGTGTGTGATCCTTGGTTGTAACCTGAGCTCTTTTTCCTCCAGAAAATTATATTCCACTACCTTCGATCTTTCACTGTAGAGGCTTCTAAATCCTGTGCAATAATCTCTGTGGACGCTCGACATTTGAATTCTTTCTTTCTGGCCACTTGAAGTATTTTCTCTTTTATCTGATAGTTCTGGAATTTGGCCACAACATTTCGAGGACTTTTCAGTTTGGGATGTCTTTCAGTAGGTGTCCGGTGGATTCTGTCGATTTCTATTTTCCCCTCAGGTTCTAGTATCTCAGGGCAGTTTTCCTTAATGAGACCTTGGAGAATGTTGTCCAGGCTTTTTTTTCATTGTGATATTCTTGTAGGCCAATGATTCTCAGATTATTCTCCTGGATCTGTTTTCCAGGTCAGTTATTTTTTCTTTGAGGTATTTTACCTCTTTTTCTAATTTTGCATTCTTGTTGCTTTGGCTTGACTAATTCTTGGTACCTCATAGAGTTATTTGTTTCCATTTGGTTGATTCTAGTTTTTAGCAAATCATTTTCCTTGGTTAATTTTTGGAGCTCTTTTTCCATATCATACACTTTTCTTTTTAGAGAGATGTTTTCCTCATTATAATATTTTTCTAATTATGCTATTTTGGTTTTGAGAGAATTATTCATTTTGTCTCCTGTCTCTCTCATTTTGTTTTCAAAGTTCCTTTGGATCTCATCTAGGAGAGCCTTCTGTGCTTGGGACCCATTCCCTGTTGAAGTTTCAGCTGTGGTTGTGGAGTCCACATTGTCTCCCTCTGAGTTTGGTTCCTCCCTCTGAGGATAGTGGGGCTCCAGAGTCTTTGTCTTTGTAGTCTGCTTTCTACCCATTGTGAGGCAGGGTCCTAGCCACACCCTTTCTCTAGGATCCCAAGCCTTTACTGTAGAGGGTTTTGCCCTGGGGTCAGAGTTACTATGTTTTCAGGATCAGAGGGGGGGTTTGGAGCAAGTGAGGTTCACTCTGTCATCCTGCTCTTTGGAAGTCCTGAAATGGGATTTTCTTTTTAATTTCTGGGCTATGAAGTGGTAACCCCAGGAGTGTTTGCTGTCCAGGGGAGGGGCCCCTGTATTTGCTTTTTACCTTGCTCTTTCCAGTCCCAGCCCTTTGGTGATAGGCCTGGTAGTGGCCTTTGTGGTTGTTGGGAAGACTTGCCCTCTGAGTTTATCAGGCTCCTTCCAGGCCTGCCTCTGCAGGCCGAGCCTTCTGGGCCTGCCTCTGCCGTCCCAAATTGTTTCTTTCTAGCTCCTTCTAATATTTTATCTTTGAACTAATATCCCTGGAATTTGGCCATAATATTTCCAGAAGTTTTCATTTTGGGATTTATTTCTGGAAGTGATCAGTGGATTCTTTTCATTTTCTGGCATATCAGGTTCTCACTTATCAGGGAAATTTTCCTCTATAATTTCTTAAAAGATGATGTATAGGTTCTTTTTTTTTGGTTGAGACTTTAAGGTAGTCCAATAACTTTTAAATAATCTCTGCTGGATCAGTTTTATCCAATCAGCTGTTTTGTTTTCAATGAGATATTTCATAATTTCTTTTATTGTTTTTATTCTTCTGATTTTGATTGTTTCATGTCTCATAAAGTCATTTGGTTGCACTTAATTCTAATTTTTGTGGAAATATTTCTTCAGTGAACTTTTGTACCTCATTTTATATTAAGCTAATTATGCTTTTTAAGTAGTCCATTCTTCAGTGAATATTTGTTTATCTTTTACAATTTGGCCTTGTCTGTTTTTTGAGGTATTATTTTCTTTAGTATTTTGACAAGCTGTTGACTCATTTTTCATGATTTTCTTACATCGCTCTAAATTACCTTCCAATTTTTTCCTCTAGCTCATTTCCTTGATTTTCAAAATCCTTTCTGAGCAATTCCATCACCTGAAACCACTTTATATTTTTCTTTGAGGCTTTGAATACAGGAATTTTGACTTTGTTATTTTATTCTGAGTGTGTGTTTGATATTCCTTGTCATCACAGTAACTTTCTTTGGTTTGAAAAGTCTTCTCTTGTGTAATCATTTTCCAACTTATTTCTTGACTTACAACTCTATGCTAAAGTCAGGTTCTACTTCTCAAGTGGAGGGGGCACTTTCTCAAACTACAGGTATTTTGTGCAGCTGTTTTCAGAGGTAGTTATTGGGACTGGAAAGTTTTGACTCTTCCAATGTGGCATGATCTAGGGAAGGGTGAATTTACTATTCTTCTGTATTCCACCCTGTCTTGTCAGCTACACTAGCACTCTTTTCAACCCTAGAACTGTATTCAGGTTCTCTCCTCACGTGTTACTGCAAGTTCCACTGTGCTATAACTCTTGACAGCCCTGGGTTTAAGACCCAGGACTGTGAACCAGATGCAATATAGACAATGTAAGAGAGTCCTGTTTCCAGTGCCATAGCCTTCTAAATCTCCTTCTGACTCATTGTCTTATTTAGCCTCTTACTGTCTGTTTCTTAGAGGTATGGAAAGTACCACTGTTTTCACTGATTCAGTCCTTCTGAGTCCTTCTCTTTGTTTTTAAGGCCTGGGTCTGTACTGGTGTGGCCTGTGCTGGACTGCACTCCTCTCTCACCATAGTGCAATAGACCTTTTTTTTGCTGACTTTATAAGTCATATTGTACTGGATTTTTTTCACTCTTTCTTTTAGTGAGTTCTGCTGCTTCAGAATTTGTTTAGAGTCATTATTTAAAGGAATTGGGGGGGCAGGGAGGTTGAAGGGGAACTCAGGAAATTCCCTGCCTTTGCCATCTTTGGCTATGCCTCTCCAGAAACATCATTTTGAATGAAGGAGTGATGTTTGGATTAAACAGATAAATACCAAGAGCAAGAAATAACTGAAACTTTGTAATTTGGGAGAATTATTGCTTTAGAGAGCAGTAGCTAATGTGAAATGGTATAAGTGACAAGGAGGTAAATTTCAGCTAAATATAAGAAGTCATTTTAAGAAATGAATTGTTCAAGAACTAAATGAACTTTTTTTTCAAAGGTGGAGAGCGTTTGTCACTGTAAGGATTCAAGTTGAGGCTAAATGATTGGAAATTTTGTTGCTCAGATGATTTTTATGTTAGCTCACAAGTTGAAGTAGGTGATCTCTAAGGACTATGCATATTCTTTGAAATTATAATTCCACATCCACTCCCAAAGTTTTGGATTATGGTAGGTATCACTTAAAGGGTGGTCATGATTCACTCCTTCCTACATCCTTGTTGGTGGTGATCTGTCCTGTGATTCAGTGGAGATGAAAGTTGAAATTGATGAAAATTCTAAAGAAGCTGGATATGCAACTTCTCTATTTTCCTACATTTATGATAAACATAAACAGAATTTTATCCCCCTTTATAGCTTATTATTTTGCTTCTTGAGTTATTTGATGGTATCTCAAAACACATGTGCTTCACTTCTTGACACTTTTTCCCATTTACTTTAGAATTTCCACTAATAATCCCAACTACTTTTGAGCAGATTTATAAAACAAAACTCACTACATCCTATTTGAATTGCTCTGCTTTTTTTGGCAGATCCCAGGAAAGTATGGGCCTTCTCCATAATAAGCTCTCAAGAATGCAGGTTATAGAACTCTTCAACTGGAAACATGTTGGTCACTGCTCTCACAATATATAGTTTGGTCTGAAGTTGGAAATGATGTAGGTACTGAATTTTCTTCTATTAAGTGTGGGATAATGCTCTACACACCAATCAACAACACTTAATAAGTATCTACAGTGTGCCAGGGACTGTTCTAGTTGTTAGGGATATGAAGAAAAAAAAATCAAAATCACTGCCTGAAAGGAGATTATATTCATTCTGCTAAATAAGCACCTCGGTTTTAAAACTTCCTTTGGGTGTCAGAAGTCAAGAAACTCATTTTAGGTTGACATGGACAGAATTCAATACAAAACAGCATTTGTTAAGTGTCTGCTTTGTGAAAGAAACTAGACCAGTTTCTGTAAATGAAAAACCAAAGAGGAGGGGGAGAACAAAACAAGAATGCCTGTTCTCACTGAATTTAAGTTTTATTTGGGTTTGAGGAACAACTGATGATACTAGAGGTTAGTAATTAAAACTGAGTAAAATTTAAGGATGAGAAAAGAACAGATATCTAGGTAATCAAAGGAACATTTAAGGGAAAAAAATGTTGGTCTGAACTGAACTTTGAAGAACTCTAAGCATTCTAAGAGATAGAAGTGAAGAAATAGTTTCTCTGGAGGTAGGTGGCAGTGCAGTGGCTAAAGTAGTGGTTTTGATTTCAGGAAGACCTCAGTTCAAACACAACCTCAGATACTTAACTATTTGACCTTAAGAAAGCCACTTAACTTGTGTTTGCCTGAGTTTTCCCTTAAATCAAATGAGGATGAAAAGAGCACTTATCTTGCAATTGTTGCTGGGACCAAATGAGATATTTGTAAAATGTTCTTAGCAGCCTGTCATAAAGAACATATTTAGAGATGTTATCTCCCTTTTCTTTGCCCTTTGAGAGTTAGGACTCTGTACAAAAACACAGAGATAAGATGCAGAATTTTGTCATAGATCGGTGTGTGTGTGTGCGTGTGTGTGTGTACATAGGAATACTGAGAAATAATACTAGGGTGATGGTGGTTTGGATTCAGATTGGGAAGGGTTTTTATTCTAAGCTAAGGATTTTGTCTTTTATTTAAGAACTACCATAAGCCTCTGAAATTTCTTGATCAAATACTTCTCTTTAAAAGGATTATTTTGGTTCTTCTTATAGAAGATGTTTTGGAGATAGAGCAGACAAATAAGATGTTGAAATTGTCTGAAAGAGAGGTGAGATCTAAACTAGGGTTGTTTCTTTGTAAGTGGGAAAATGACATAGATATATGATAGGCTAAGAAAAGAGGATTGGAAACACTTGGAAAGTAATTGAATCAGAAAAATGAGGAAAGCAAAAGATTTGAAGATGGTTCCAAGGTTGGGAAATTACATGACTAAAGATGGTGCTCTCAGTAGAAGTAGGAAATTTTGGAGATGGGTGAGTTTATGAGGCACACAGGAGGAGAGTAAGCCCCAGATCTTTGAAGTTTGTATGGTTCTGCTTGTGCCTCTTCAATCATTCAACCAAACAACAAGCAGTTATTAAATATATACTATGTGTTGGAAAATGTTTGTAGGCACTGAGATTCAATGACAAATGTGAAATGGTCCCTGACCTCAAAACCTTCTGTTCTTCAGTATTTCCTCAACTTCATTCTCTATTTAGTCTTTTCATTTCATAGCCAACACTGAAACAATCTAATTTGCAGTGGTTATCAAACAACATATGAATTTGTTTAAATTGGGGTTTGGTCGGATGCCCTGGAGTTTTCAAGTTTGTTGGGAATAGTATGGGAGGCAAAAATAACCTAATCACAAATACTTAGGATGGGATACATAATGAGACATACCTTCAACTTTCTACTCTAATCTTAAGATGACTTTTTTTTTCATCTATAGTAAATACAGATGAAAAATATTTTAAAATACTTTGGGAATATAATACGAGTTATTTTTCTAATGTCATTTTGGAGAAACAAAACTGAAGGAGGGTCTTAGATCAAAAGGATATTTATTTAATCATGTCACCATTCATCTATGCTCATACCAGAGAGGAACAAAAAATGCATGCGATTTTCACTCACTGCACAAAGCTAGAGATAAAAAGAAGATTTTCAGTAATAGCATTTCATTTTGAGTTTCACCAATCCATTTGGCTTTGGTATAACAAGAAGGCTATTAGCTTTATAGTGCACTGCTGAATGTTGATGGTTTCTGACAGCCATCACTGAGAAACTCAAAGAGACGTGGCTTACTCGTTGAACAACATAAGATTTTATTGAATTTACCAGCAACACAAAAGCTGTTTCTGTCTCCTAGCTTTTTGATGCATTCCCTTTTTTTCTAATCCCCACTCACTGCCTGCTTAAAAAGATAGGAGCCCATTCTATTTAGGGTTAGTCAAAGTAAAGTCCTTTGGTATCCATAAGTAAAAAGACTTTCTATTTATGCCTTTAGATTAGTTGTTTTTCTAATAACCATAAAATTAAAAGTAAGTCTGAAACTGTAAAATGTGAATAAGCTGAATTGAAAGAAATTTAATGGTAGATCTAAAGATTTTTATTTTAATATGCTCTCTTCTTTCTATTTATTTGGATTTTGTTTATCACAGGAGTATGTGTTTGTAGGGGCACCTCTTAATCTAAGTCTAAGCAGAGAGATCATGGGTTGATCTATCTAAAGCTGGAAGACACCCCTGAGGCCTTCCATTCCAAATATCTCATTTTACCAATAAACCCAGAGAAGTTAAGGGATTTGCCAATGATCTCCCAGTAAAAAACATCAGAGGTTATGTTTGAACCCATATCTTGATGGTATCTCTGAACCAAATAATAATATAAGGATTTCATTACATTGTACTTAATAAAGACTTATTGATTGAATCTTGGGAAATTCACATAGTTTTTGAATGTGTGCTTTTGAGCTTTAGGGATTTAGAAAGGGAAACAGTCATATACTTGAGCTATTTTGTCTGATTTTTCCCTTTGAGCTTTAGTGGAACTAGACAGCTTACCTATTGCTCTTCTTTTTAAAATGGGTTCTAGTTACAAAGCAAGATTTTAGCGAAGCAAAGTATATCTGAAAGAAGAGAGATGTATATTTGATTCCTTAGCACTTAATAAGCTATGATAGACTTCTAATTTAATCTCTTCTTCAGTGATCAACAATTCTCTCTTCTCCATATCGATTTTGGAACAAGTTTCATCTGTGGGCTGCTATTATGAAACATTTCTAGGAGTTATGTTTGAGAAGAGAGGAATATATACCAATGGAAACAAGGAAAAGGAGGAAGTGGTCTGATCCCATATTGTCTTGTATCAAATAACGGTTACTTTACTAGGAGATAGAATGGAAGGAAATATTGTGCACTTCTCAAGTATGTGTAGAGTTTGATTTTTTTTTTTTTGCTTTTTTTTTGGAGCTGGGAGGGCAGAGCAATTGGGTTTAAGTGACTTCCCCAAGGTGACAGGGTTAGTAAGTGTTAAGTAAGTTAAAGCCGAATTGTAATTCAGGTTTTGCTGACTCCAGGACAAGTGCTGTATTCACTGGCCACCTAGTCATAACATTTTTTTTTTAATAACTGAAAGTCTGATAACATATCTGCAAAGTTTTAAGAATTTTGCACACAATACCAATCCAGTTCTAGGAATTTTAATTCCCCCTCATCCCTTATGTATTTGACTTCTTACTGTGTATAATGTTCAGTTCAAACATGACTCATTTATCTACCCTTTCACTTATTCTTTCATTTAACAAATATTTATGGAGGTTCTATCATGAACCAGTATCAGGAGAATCAAAGAGAAAAGAACACCTTCTTGACTTGCATTTTCCTGACATCTGGGAAAATTCTCTACTTTTTTTTTCTATCTCAGCAATCCAAAGAAAATAAACAAATATCCCTATGATGTTTTGCTCTCTTTTGATACTACTGATGAGGTATGGGCTCTGGGAGCTCCCTCCAGCTTTCCTTGAGTCCATGAGGTACAGGCTCTGGGAACCTCCCTTAGACTCTTGATTGAATTGTCTCATTTCATGAGGCATTTTCATGAAGCAATAAGCCTTACATAGTGGCTGGCCTCAGACCTCTATCCTAGTTACTAACTGCAACTACCAGCCTAGTTACTAGCCTAGCCATCCATTGTTCATCTATTTCCCACCCTTGAGCCTATCAAAATATCAATACACCCTTGAACTGGCCTAGTCCACCATTATCTGTAGCCTCCAGCTACCTCCCACCCTTAACCATTCATTGACCTTATTAACTCTTCCTGAAGACCCTCCCCAAACTCCTCCTCTAGACCACCCCTAGATTCCTCCCACAACCTTCTGCATATAAGACCCATTTCACACATGTGGTGTGAGTGCCATGAAATGCCATAGAATAGTGAGAGCTCCATAGAATGATCTAGCACAGACTTACTCAGTGTCTAATGCAAGCGAACTTTTAATAAAGTTGACTTTTCTTTGGCTGAGGAGACTTGAGACAGATTCATTTGGCAGGACCTGGTGTGTTGGTATTTTGGGGTCTCCAGAGCTACCCTAACCCTCTTAGTGGGTAACCATTTTACAACCCTACCCTACCCTACACACACACACACACACATATACACCCCCCAACACCACCACCATATTTCTTCATTCTTCAAGAGTTTGACTCTCAATACTTCTCTCATTATTTACTGCTTTAATTTGATCTGTCTTTAGTATTTTGCAATCTCCTTTCATCCATGGTAGCAAAAGTAACTCTTAATAAGGACATGTCCTTCTTAGGTAATTGCAATAGGAAATCATAAACATGGTTCTTTTCAGATGGAATTTTATTGATAGATAGCAAAGTGTTTCTGCAAAATAATCTTTGCTGACCAACAAGTACTATTTTCCATGAGTATGTAGCTCTGTTTCCCCCCAAGCTATAACGCATTCAGATTCTAGAAGAATATAGAATCAAACAAAATAGAACAAAATGTTAGCCCTATGAAAAGAGAAGATGAAGAAAAATGGGATTTCTTTTTACTTCATAATTTTAAAACACTGAATTTAAATATTTAAAATAAGGGGGATATTTCTCACACTCTCTAACATTTTAAATATTTTTATATTCATAGAATAAGATAAAGCAATTTTAAGTCAATTTGTTTTTTTAAAGAAAGAATCACAAGTTTTTTCTAAGTACCAACACTGTGCCAAGCATTCTGATAAGTAACAGGTTAGGTTATAGATGTAAAAAGAAGAGAAATACTGTTCAAGGATCTTGCATTCTGGGCTGGTTGCTTGGTTGATTTGATTTGGTTTTTGGTTTTTTTTTTTTTTGGAGGGGGAAGGTAGGACAATTGCCCAAGGTTACATGGCTAGATTTTGTGTATGTGTGTGTGTGTGTGTTAAGTGTCTAAGGCGGAATTTGAACTCAGGTCCTCCTGACTCTAGGGCCAGTGCTCTATTCACTGTTTCACTTAGCCACCCTTCATTGTTTGATTTGATTGTCATCCTTCTTTCTTGAAGAAGAACAAAATTACATCATTATGATGGAGTCAAGGTATAGTGTATCTTACTAAAGTTGATCAAACTAATTCAAGATCAGAAGACTTTACCACAATTCAGGCACAAATAGTCTACATGAACATTTGGAGTGGAGACGTCCCTAAATTTGCATATCTCATTTCTTTTGAGCTACAGAAATTCTGCTTCTCTCATAGAACTCAGCACCTTCTTTGATGTGGGCACACTGTTCTGACTGGTTCTTTGTCACTATCTCCTTTGTCACATAATTGATTCAAAAGTTGTTCAGAGAGAATTTGACAGTCTCCTTGTATCACTTCTTCTCACCTCCATGTGAGCACTTGCCTTGTTTTCGTTCTTCATAAGAAGGTTGCATTCTAATAAAAGGATAAAAGCCATATGGGGTGTGGTAGCCAAAGAAGGATTCTTTAATCTGGGAAATCCAATGATTACTAAATAATGCCATTAAGTAGTTATTTAATATTTTCTTTTAAAAAGGAAGGGTGATATTTAATTGATAACAGTTCCACGTGCTGGGTAGTGAGAAGATAGATGGGATAGAAAACTGGTTGGGATGTGAAACATGGTGTGGAGGACCACACGAATCTAATTCTAGTATGTATGAGGAAATAACCCTGTATTTGTGGCAGAATTTGATTCAAAACTTGACTCTTGTTATTTACTATTATAGAGTGAAAATTAATTGGAAAAAAGTAAAATAATTAAATTATCCATCATAAACTTCACTTTCTTTATACCTGTTTAAGACATTTTTATAATTCAATATATCTTTTAAAAAATCATTAGTTTTACATGATTTGGCATTAACCTCATAAGATTTTGACACATATTCTTTAATTTTTCATCATCACACTAAACTTTTATCACATTAGTTATTAAATATACCTTTGAAGAACAGTTGATTTTTCCAAGTATATCCTTGATTGTATGTCATAGAATTTCAATTGGGTTCAAATCAGGTGAGTTCCTGGAACCCAAATGTTCATTTTATCTCTATCTTTTAATCAAATTCTTATCTTGTCACATTATCACCATGATGTAAATGTGTTTTATAGTTGATGAAAAGTTTTATAGTTATTTAAGAACTTATATAATTGTAGAAGGATTCTGCTTAACGGTATATGGAAGGGGTGTGTGTGTGTGTATGTGTAAACACTACTAGCTATTATACAAGGATCTTTAAAGTATTCACATGTAGTCTCTTCCTATTTATAATCCAACTTCTTGCCCCTTTTAATCCAATCACATAGACACTTTGGTGATCTAGTGAATGCCCATTATGAAAAAAAGACATTGATATTAGTAATTACCAAAAATTTCTTATTCATTTGTAGAATTGAATGGACTAACTAATACCCAAGACATAATGTCCTGAAACACATTATACACACAAATTTGCAACTGGTTCATCTTTCAGTCTCTTCAAAAGGATGCATTTTGTATGCATATTCCTAATTAATAAAGGAAGTAATTTAATTGGATTATTAAGATGAATACTCCCAGATTTAAGTCTGATGATAAAGGAAAGCCTAATCATTCAGAAAACAGTAAACTTTTTGACAAGACAATCAACATTTACTAAAGTCAGAACACATAATTTTAAAGCATAAACCAGTGATCAGATGGCTGTCAGTAAATGGGGAATAAAAGAGTGTTCTACAGGTATAAATCTCCACAATCCATTTAGAATGCCTCAATGTTATATATCCAAAGCTTTTCACTTGCAAACACATGCAGAACTAAAATAAAATTTGTAGCTGCAGATTTTTATTGTTTATCATCTTTAACTTGCATAGAAGTATGTAATAAATAAATAACATTTTCATTTGCCACTGGCCTTTCAGACAGAGTTTGATGATTTTTTTTCAACTTTGGTGTACATTCCATAAGGACTTTGAATGTGACCATTCCATGTTGCACCTCTAAACCAAAGGGTACAATATGCAACCAAAATAATAATGGCTTGGTTGGTAGAGAAGTTGGGTTCAAAAAAATCTATCTTTGGTGTTTCCTACTAGGTGACCTTTAGTAAGTAATTTAATTTTGCTAGATTTCAGGTTCCTCATACATAAAATGAGAAGGTGAGGGAGATATTCTCCCTGATACCTTCAAAAACAAAATTTCTAACATATGATTCATCATTTTTTTTATTTTCCCTATTAATTTACAAGAAGAAATAAATTATGAGAACCAGAACTTGACTTCCCCTTCATATGAAATAAATATGGAGATTGGAGCAAAAATGAAAGGGCCATATATGTATCTAATTCCATGTTGTTAGATCAGGATTTAATTTGCACATGGGTCTTTTAGGCATCAGCTCCTTATGCCATCATTTTTAGAGATCTGCTCCTCAACCACCTGTGGTATGTGAGAATGATTACATTATTTTTTTTCCTTTTGGTTACCTTCAGAAATATGAAGAAAAAAATAATTCTATTCAGTAAGTATTCAGAGATCATCTAGTCAAATCATATCATTTTACAAATGAAGAAACTGAGGAAATGACAGCTATAGACCAATAGTAGCATACTTTATGAGAAGGTGATATCTGTTCCTCCATATATGACTGCTATTAGAGCACATTTTTTTATTTTCTCTTATGTTCCATAATGTCATTCCAACTCTGCATTTTTTTGCTGTAACTGGCTTCTACTCTAAAGAATAAAATGTCCCTCCCATGTTAATCTCATTACCTCCAATCTCATCACCATGCCACTAGCTCCCATCTTGATTGACACTTCCTTCCTAAGCCTCCTCTCTCCTCTGTGATTCCAGAGCTATAGAATGGAGTCCTTCCAATGCCTATTTTATAGTGGGTAGAAACTGGACTACACCACACTCTGCATCTTCTACTATGCCTGGTTTTCTGCAACACAGAATAAAATGCCTCAGTGCTGGATATCCACTGGTCCCCCATAACTTTTCATTTTCCTACTCCTTTTGAGTGTTTCCTCCTACTATTAGATTATAAGCTCCTTGAGGGAAAAATTGTATCTTACTTATTAAAATTTATTTAATTAAAAATTTCCCAATTACATGTAAACATTTTTAACATTCATTGTTAAAATTATAAGTTTTGGGGCAGCCAGGTGGTGCAGTGAGTAAGAGCACCGGCCCCAGAGTCGGGATGACCTGGGATTGAATCCAGGCTCTGATACTTAGCACCACATGCAGAAATAACTGACCATGTAACCTTGAGCAAGTTACTTAACCCCAATTGCTTTAAAAATAAATAAATAGATGGATAGATAGATAGATAAATAAATAAAATTGTTTAAAAAATAAAATTATAAGTTTCAAATTCTGTCTCTCCTTCCTTCTTTTCTCTGAACCATTGAGAAAGAAAGCAATACAATGTTAATCATATATGTGAAATAATGCAAAACATATTTCTACTTTAGGCATGTTGTAAAAGAAAACACAAAAAGATAAGGAAAAATGAAATGAATGCTTGACTCTACACTCATAGTTCATTATTTTGTCTGTCACCATTCTGCTCATCATAGCTTATAGCACATTCTATCACAATCACATAATACAACTTACTAAGTCATACCCCACTTTTTCCAGTTCTTTGCCACCACAAAGAGAGGTGTTATAAATATTTCTGTTCAAATAGTTCATTTTGAATTTTTTTTTTTATTTGGGTGGGGGGGGATACAGACATAGTAATATTGCTGGTGTGATAAATGGAAAGTCCAAGAATCATACTTTCTGCATGTTAGCAATGTATTAATTATGACTAGCTAATAATTAATAAATGAGATCAGTGGCACTTTCAGGAACCAACAACAAATTCTGAGGTCCACTTATGAATCTTTGGAGTTCCTGACAAGTGGAAATCAAATCTAATTGTTAAACAAATAATGAGAGAATGAATATTATAATGAAGTGGAATTATTTTAATGAGACCCTGGGGAAAATGACTCTGATTTTGCCATGCTTTATCTCTACCAAGACTACCTCAGACAAAGGGATCTATATCCAACCAAGCCACTTATGACTCGATTGGGCAGGGTCTTCTCCAAGGTTAAGAAGAATGTTAACCCAATCTCATCCATTATCAATGTCCTTCAAAGGACTGGACATTGAATGAGGAAAGAGAATGTAGAAAAAAATTTTGGATCACTGATATTAAGTGGTTATTAACATAAGAGAAAAATAATTATTTCTCTCACTTAGCAAAACTATGTAATTCTATAAATTTAGGTAAGTGAAATGAAAGTGTTAGGGGAAATAATGCAATCTCAGTCTATGAAGAGAAGTTCTAGTTAAATTCCAAAGGTTTTTATGTACAAATAGGACTTTGTATTTTATCCCATAGTCAATAGGGACATACACAACTTTCTTGATGAGAGGAATAATGTTTCTATTCTTTTGCTTTAGAAAAGCCTTTGTGTTACCCATGTGAAGGATGGGTAGGAGAAATGAGAGGATAAAGGCAGAAAGGATAATTCAAAGAATATTGAAATAGTTTGTATGAGAAATGATAACTGACCATACTAGGTTATAAGTAGTACAAGTAGAGAGCAATGTGAAAGAGAAATTGTGGAAGTGGAAGAGAAAAGTTAGCAACTGCAACTTAGTTCACAGAAAGTTAGACTCAGAGCCAGGAAGACATTGGTCCAAATATTACTTAAGACACATATTAGATGTGCCTATAGGGAAATTATGGAAATTTTAAATCTCATAGGAAATTCCAGAGAATAATCAGAGTGGAAGAGGTTGCTGTTGTTGTTGTTGTTGTTGTTGTTTTCCCATCTGGGAGTTGCCAATGACAAATGAACCAGTATTACAGGTCCTATCCCTATCCTAGAACTGACAAGCCTTGATAACCTGAAATATGGAACAAAAAGGAGAGAAAAGAGTCAAAATTGACTCTTATTAAGAAAAAAAAATGTGCTTTTAAGTCCTAAGACTATGGTCAAATACTGAAGTCAATTTTTTTCTATTATTTTATTTATAATCCAACTTATGCATCTCTCTTTGATTTCGATATCAGTCCTTGAATTTTAAATACACTCATTTTTAATGAAATCATTCTAAACTGTTCTTTTAAAAATTCTCTTTCTTTCCCTATAATCACAACACAACATTTTGATGTGAATTGATCAGATGATATCAGTTCTACAAATAAGAGATTTATGTTCGCTCTCAGTTTCTTCACCTATAAAATTAGGTGATTATTCAAGACAACCTTGAAGGTTACAAACCTGGGAAATTTGAAATAGGATAGTGTCCTTGACAGATAAAAGGAACTTAGATAATGGAATGGGTTTGGAGTAAAAGCTGACATTTTCCATTTTTTGAAAAAAAAAGGTTAAATGTACAGAACATTTGTTTAGTAAGATCCATTAGGTAATTTGCAATGCTGAAAATTCAAAACAACCATTCAACATTCTAGCTGCATAAACAATGGTACCTGATAGAATTTTCTCCATCTTCTACTAAGAAATGCAGTGGAACAGGCTTGGTGGCATGTGTTTATAACAACTCTTACTAGAAATGCCTAAGTTTGTTCTGTTACTGGATCTCCAGATTTCTGGCTTGCAGTGCAGTAAAGAATGAGATGTCTCAATGAGTAAGGCACTATTATGGTGAGCCGACATAAGTACAAAGATGCTGAGTTCACTAAGTAGGAACATATGGACTCAGGATAGATATGGAACAGGTCAAAACTCCAATGATGATCAGTAGTAGGTTTGATCCCATGAGTAGCTTATATACTCCCAGACTAAGATAAAGAGACCTAGTTTCACTATACATTTTCAATGGAGTGTACAAAGATAATTTTTAAAGAGTTCTTAGAATTATTTCAT
Organism: Petaurus breviceps papuanus; assembly: GCF_028583685.1. Lineage (NCBI taxonomy): Eukaryota > Metazoa > Chordata > Mammalia > Diprotodontia > Petauridae > Petaurus > Petaurus breviceps. Next base: position 32,203,547 of record NW_027186473.1, read on the forward strand.
GCACATGAATATACTCTAGACAGATGAACTAGTGTCACAATTTTAAATGGAGTCATAAGGTAGGTTCCAGTAAAAGATCAGAAAGAAAATACGTTTGACCATTTCTAGCAGCAAGCACCCCAGCATCCCCAGGGTGGCTGCCAACACAGGTTCTTAGATCTGCTTTTCTAAAGGAAAGCAACTCAAAATGGGTTAACAATCTTGCTTTAATCAAACATATATCATTTACCTAGTTTAGGGTAAAAAGGTCAGCACCCTGAACTTCAGAAAATACAAACAAGTTACAAGCAGATAAAATACAGAAAGATAAACAGATCAGCAGACAGGCTTCTAGCTGCCTGACCATTACATCCATACCTACTCAGTTACCAGAGAGGGAAGCATCAACATGTTTTGAAAGCTGGGGTGCTCAATGGCTGCCCATTCTCATCTCAAAGTGAGACCCAAAACAAAATCTCACATCAGGATATATATATATATATATATATATATATATATATGTATAGCCTTCCCCTGGCTCAGAGAATGTCACAATTCTCTTGACCCACTGTCCAATCACAAAGTATCAAGATGTGGGCATTCCTGAAAAGCAAGCCTCCTGACACAGGCTCCAGGTGCACTTAAGCGTAGCCAAGGGGCAGAGAAGATCTTAAGATTCCCAATCCCATAACACCAGTATTTTATTACAGGCAGTTTAATAATGGAAAATGATTTTTTCCTCTCATAAATAGCTATGCCTGCCTATCTGTTTAAAAGAGTAAGCTATGCTTAATTGACCTTCTGATGGTCTAGCTTTCTATTACCTTTAGACAGACAAGTTCCTTTCCTTGGGGATTACTTTGAAAAGGCTGTCATTAATAAGAATGGATCATTTAATTAAGCTACAGTTGTTTCTTCTAGTAAAATTAATCAGTGTTGGTATATTGCTTTTATGAGGTGTAATTAGTAGGCAAATAGGTGACGGCTTTGCAGAGCTGTTGTGATTCAAATGTGTATGGCCTTATAGAATTTAGGGACAGGGTCTGTTTATTATTAATTATACCTTATGTCATCTACCTCATTTAGTCTATAGCTAATGTGCCACATAATTAATTTATGTAGGCTGATAATTGTTTCTGTTTAATCATTGGACACAAGAGAGATCAAAAGGGCTTGGGCTAGAACTCAGGGAAACTCACTGGAGTAGAGGGAAGGATATAAACAATTCAATTCATTGAAGAGTTGTACTTGGCCTATCAATTCACAGGTCTTCTCATTATTATTGTTATTATTTTCTTTGTTGACTGAACTTATTTGATTAAGAAGGGAATTAATCTTGTCATTGTTTTTACCTTTCTGAATAGCATGACTAAAGCTTTAAGTCTTTCCTTCATCTTTCTGCTTTTAATTTTTATTTGGATTTGTTAACAAGTGAAAATCCACATGGAATGTATTAATAAGGCAAACAGGAATTTTTTTAATAGGGTAAAATTTGATGTCTTGGGTCTCAAGCAATTTTCAAATACATTAGTAAAAAAATTTGAATTTTAGGAATATAACAAAACTATTAATTTTTTGGCATTTCTTTCTGTTGTGACAAATTAGATTTAACAACAAGTTTGGCTGATTATTAATAGAGATCCCTGCTTAGTTTTCATATAGTAAGTCATGTATATTGGTTCTAATTCTTCCTGAGGGTGAACCATAATATTTTCCATTGAATTGGTATGGGGGCAATATTTATCTTGCTGGTGCTAGAACACCAAAGCTTATCCTGATATCAGGTTTACAAATATTCTGGGAGACTCTTCACGGTCCATAACTGAACAAGTATGTTTTTTTTCAGGTAGTCAGGGTGCCTTGGAGGTTCAAAGCATGACCAGGATTTTCTTTTTTTTGTTAATTAAAAAGTGTTTTTTAAAAATGCTTTATTAAATTCTGATTTACATCATTTGTTTCCATCAGATTTTGAGTTACAAATTTTCTCCCTGTTTTTCCCCCACCCACTGCCCCAAAATAGCAGTCCTACAGGATATCCCCTCCTCAAATTTGCTCTCTCCCATATTTTCTCCCATAACCCTTTCTACTTTTCCAGTGGATCTCTATGCCTCAGTACCTGTATATCTTATTTCCCAACTACATGTAAGATGGTATTAATAATAGTATATATATATATATATATTTTATGTACACACAGACATATATACATACATATATATCTTTATGTACACACAGACACACATATATATATATACATATATATACACATATTTGAATATTTGATTTTAAAACTTTCAATTCCAGATTCATTCCCTTCCTTCCTTGTCATCCACCCTTACTGGGAAGATAAGCAGTTCAGTACAGGTTGTACATGTGTGGCTAATACAAAACAATAACATAGCATATATACTGCAAAAGACTGACTATATTTCCCTCCCTCCTATCCAATCTCCCACTTGTTCTATTCTCTACTTTGATTCCATCTATTTTCAAAAGTGAGTGCTTCCAACTTCCCTCCCCCCCAGCCTACCCTCCCTTCTATCATCCCCCTCTAATGCCCTTCCCCCCCCCATTCTCCTGGAGGGTGAGATACCCAATTTAGTGTGTATTTCACTCCATCCTCAAGCCAAATTCAATGGGAATAAGGTTGACCCATTCCTTTTTGCCTTCCTATTCTCCCCCTCCATTGTAATCATTTTTCCTTGCCTCTTCTATATGAGATAGTTTACCCCAATCTGTCTCTCCCCATCCCCTCACATTATATTAATCTCACCTCTTAATTTCACCTTTTAAGTATCATTCCTTCCTGGTAAATTGGTCCTGTGCCCTCTATCTATGTATACCTGTAAACATATATACACACATTCACATAAGTATTCATATGCCCATATACTCTCACATATAGACATATATATATATTTTTTTCTAATCCCTTCAAGTACTGAGAAAAGTTTCATAAGTTACAATTATTGTTTTTCCATGTAGTAATGTTAATAGTTCAGCTTTGATAAGTTCCTTATGATTTCTTTTCCCTGCTTAACTTCTCATACTTCTCTTGCTTCTTGTATCTGAATGTCAAATTTTCTATTCAACTCTGTTTTTTTTTCAGCAAGAATGCTTGAAAGTCCTCTATTCCATTGAATGAGCATATTTTCCCCTGAAACATGATACTCAGTTTTGCTGGGTAGGTGACTCTTGGTTTTAATCCCAGTCACTTTGCCCTCCGAAATATCATATTCCAAGCCCCTCACTCCCTTAGTGTAGAAGCGGCCAGATCCTGGGTTATCCTGATTGTGTTTCCACAATACTCAAATTGTTTCTTCCTGGCTGCTTGTAATATTCTCTCCTTAATGTGGGAATTCCAGAACCTGGCTATAATATTCCTAGGAGTTCTCTTTTTGGAATCATTTTCAGGAGGTGATTGGTGGATTCTTTCAACCTCTATTTTGCTCTCTGGTACTAAAACATCAGGGCAGTTTTATTTGACAACTTCCTGGAGGATGATTTCTACGTTTTTACTTTGATCATGGCTTTCAGGCAGTCCAATAATTTTTAAATAATCTCTCCTGCATCTATTTTCCAGGTCAGTGGTTTTTCCCATGAGATATTTCACATTGCCTTCTATTCTTTCATTTGTTTGGATCTGTTTAACAGCATCTTGATTTCTCATAAAGTCATTAGCTTCCATTTGCTCCAATCTAATTCTGAAGCAATGATTCTCCTCAGTGAGTTTTTGAGATTCTTTTTCCATCTGGCAAATTTGGCTTTTTAAGGCATTCTTTTCCTCATTGCCTTTTTGGGCCTCCTTTGCCATCTGAGTCAGTCTGTTTTTTAAGGTATCATTTTCCTCAGTCAGGCTGTTGACTCTCATTTCATAATTGTATTGTTCTCATTTCTCTTCCCAATTTTTCCTCCACTTCTCTTATTTGGTTTTCAAAATCTTTCTTAAAGTCCTCTGTGGCCAGTAACCAGCTTGTATTTTCCTTTGAAGCTTTTGCTGCAGGAGTTCTGACTTCACTGTTTTCCTTCTGTTCCATGCTTTGCTCCTTTTTGTCCTTCAAATGGGAGTGTATTGTTGTAATCTTCTGTCTTTGTTTCCTTTGCCTGCTCATTGTGCCACTCAATTATTTGACTTTTGGGCTTTTTGACACACTAGGACTCTGCCACCAGACAGGGTAGCTTTCGTCCCAAATGCTGGGGTTTTCTCAGCTGCCAAAGGTATTAGATGGGTGCCCTTTCTGAGATCTCCACGTGCTCTGGCAAGCTGGGCACACACCCCAGAACCTCCACCCTAGACAGCAATCCAGATCCAAGCAGGTTAAAGCAAGAGCGATTACCTCTCAGACTGGTGCTCGGTCCCCCTACACTCTGCAGGCCAAGAGCTGAAGCTGCCACGTGGTGCTGGCTGGCTGTGTTGGCCTCTCAGTGGCTTTTCACCCTGGGGGTAAAAGCCATGCACTCCCACTTACTGGTACCAAAGTCCAGACTGTACTGACTTCTCACTTTTTCCTTTGTGTCTATGTGTTGATAAATCTGGAAATGGCCACAGCTGTTGCTTATCTGGAGTCCCTCTGGCCAGAGGCTGGTCAGGCCCATCCTGGGGCTAAAGCTTTGGCATGGGGTTGGGCTTGGCTCCCAGAGCACTGTGCAGGATTCCTGCAGGTCTGCTGGGCTGTTCTCAGCGGGAGGTTGGCTTCTCTGTGTCATTTTGTGGGTTCTGCAGCTCCAAAGTTTGTATATCATCCCCTTTTTACATAGATTGGGGAGGGTGGAAGCCAGAGCTGCAGGAAGGTTATGCTTCTACTCTGCCATCTTGGCGCCACCCCCTCTGGGATTTTCTTCATAGATCAACAATGATTAATCAACTCAGTATGCAGACATTAGTCCCCCAACTCACCATGTGATATAAGAACATATGATAAATTATTAACTTGTCTTGTTGATAATACCAATTTTTATAAGTTGCAGAGAGTGAACAGATTAATGCCTATTTTTATTATAATTTTGTTCAACATATTTAACAAATAAATAGTCCTTTTGAACAAGTGTGACCATATTTCTTTCTTTCTCAAGATAATAAAGGAGGTCTCACTCATCTTTAGGATATATTCAATTTCACTTTGTCATAAAGAAGCCATCACAGTGACACACTAGCCTCCATATCTGGCATTACTCCTTTTCCTTGTCTTCATGATTGGATTTAAATGGCCTATATTTCATATTTCTTATGAATGATATTTATTCTCTCATAAAATGCCTTATTATAGGCTTTCTCCGTGGTTAGTTTTTTCTCCCTCCATTCTTCTACCTCTTAGAATCCCTCTTTCAAATATCATTCTAAGTAATATTATGTATACAAAAGTCATCTGGAAAACTCCAAGTGTTAGATCCCTCATATTTGATATTAATAGTATTTAAATTATATAAATTTTATAAAAACATATCTAAATTAAATTGTTTAAACCATAATAGAAGGTAAGATCTTTGCTAGAAAAGAGGGTTTTTTTCAGTGTTTAGCTCTAATAATCAGTACGTAATAAATATTTGTTCTGAATGTTAAATGAATTAAATAAAAAATGAAAGATAGCCTTATGGAATTATGCTTCAACTTATTTGATCACTCCCCATTGATGAATTAGTTTTGTTTCACGTTATTCATTGCTATTGAGAGCATTGCTATGGTATGTATGAAAATTTTCCACTTTCTTTGTCCTCTTTGGGTTATATATCCAAATCAACATATCTAGGAAAAGTAGTATGAACAATTTAATAAGTTAATTTTTTTACTTATTGATTGTAGAATTTATTTATTCATAAACACTCTATATGAATTAATTCATAGTGCCAGTTCCTATCCCAATGATTAGCATGATCTCTGACAGAGTAGTCTCTAATGAAAAACTTCTTAATTGGTTGATTTCTTGGAGCTTTGCTAGACTTCCAATCCATCAAAGAAAAAATAAGCATTTAAAAAAATGATATTGTTCTCTAGCTAGTTACTCCACTAAAGCACTATGAATAAAAAAAAAACAAAAACTGAACAAAAAACCTAATAATGAAACAATCTTTGCCTTTAATAACTTATGTTCTTTGGGGAAACAGTATGTTAATATACACATAATAGAAATCTAAAGTTAATTGGGTGTAGAGGCACTAGATAGCTTTCAGAAATCAAGGATGTCTCATGGAGCAGGCAGCATTTGAACTAAGTTTTGAAAGAAGCTATGGATGCTAATAGGCAAAGGTGATGAGGGAATCTATCCCAGGAATAGGGAAGAGCATGTTCAAAGTAAAAAGTCAGAACATGGAATATCCCATGTGAAGAATAACAAGAAAGGAAGTTTAGTTTTAGAGTAAAGTGTGAAAAAGGGAGTAATATGCAATAATACTGGAAAAGTAGTCTGGATCCAGGTAGTAAAGGGCTTTAATTTCCAATAGAAGCTTTTTTATGTAGTCTTAGAGGTAATGAGTAGTAACTGGAGTTTATTGAGCAGAATAGTGACATATTTAAAACTGTCTTTTAAGAATATTATATTGTTTGGGGAACATGAATTGGAAAAAGGGTGAGAGAAGGTGGTCATGTCTTATTAGCAAGCTTTTAGGAGTTTAGGATTTTTCAGGCACTACCTAGTGATAAAACAAGCAGCAACGTCAATATGCACCCCAGGAGCCTGAGTTCTACTAAATGCAAAAGATGAAAACATATAAGTTCATAAAAATACTAAGTACTAGCAGATGAAAGGTGTCATAGGAGAAATTTAACCAATAAAAAATATGAGATAATTACTCTGAACATAGAATTATTTACTAATAGGACATGTTATTTCTTACTGAAGGGCAGCTCAATGTGCCTCCATTTTTGCTAAACACAGTGAGAACTGGCTGAGTATTTTATACTGAGATGTGCCTTCTTTCAATTGTCCTGAGAGGATATTATTCAAGACCTCCCCTGGTAGCCCAAATTCATAGACATTTTAATAAAGACATAAGCCAAGAGTTCCCAGCACCTACACATTTTGGGGAGGAGAGAAGGCAGTAGACTGCTCCACAGATGTAACCTCACTGACTCCTAAGGAATGCAAGTTTCTAGCAATCTTAACTAGAAAAAACATAAGGAATATCAATTAGGTTTTCCCTGGATTGATTCCTTTTTGTAGACCATTGATCAACTCAAAACGACAGTAAAAGACTTAAGCAAAGTGTAAGAACAACAACAAAAAGAGAAAGAAAAGAAAGTAAAGAAATCCTCACAATTGCTTAATTTGGAATCAGGAAGAAGACCTAATTTAAAAGCATGACTCAAATATTTGCTCCCTGAGATCATTTAATTTTCCTTGTCTACAAAATAAAGATCATAAAAATAAAACTAGTCTCACGACATTGTTGTAAATATTAAATGAGGAATATACACACATATTTGTACACACATGTGTATATAGGTATATGTCTAAGCCTATCTAAGCATGTATATATGTGTTTATATATAATATGTATATATATACTTATACATGTGCATGTGTATATAAATAAACCCATGCATACATATCTACCTGTATGTTTATAATATGGATTACATATAATTTTTCAAAGTCCTAAGTTTTTTTTTTGTTTTTGCATTACAGATTTAGTACTTCTGTGGTATTTATTTGAGTCACCTCTTTCAATTGTGTATGCATGATATATGTATATGTATATATATATACTTATAGTATGTATTTACATTTTTGAAAATTATTAATCATTCCCAATTAATAAATACAAGATAATTCTTTACATAAGCAAAATGCTATGACTATTTATAAAATCACAAATGGTATATTATTCAAAAGTCATTTATCTTTCATTTTAGGAAATATTTTAAAATGTATATCCTAATATTTCAAGTAAATTTTTCCTGTTTTATTTCAACTGCACAGTTCTTCTCACATTCTCTAATCAATGATGATCTTGGGAATATATGTAAAATTCCATTTAAAATTGCCAGTTTGCAAATTCCTGGAATATATAGGAAATGTGTTGGTTAAAAAGATCTTTCTTCTATTTCAGCACTTAATGTACTACAGGAAAAAAGATCGTGTTTATGTCAATAAGACTTAATTAGCGGAGTTGTTGAAAAATGTCAATCCAAACTTGAAAGCAAGATTTGACAGCAAATAACTGAGCTGAATACAAATTTCAATCCTGACATAGTCTTATAAATATAACCTATATAAACTCATAAGCTGGTATGGAATTTTAGGATTAACTACACATAGGCTCACAGATTTATAATAAAAAATAACTTAGAGATCATTTAAATAAACTCTCTTTTACAAATAGGGCAACTGAGGCTCAGAAAGGTGACTTTCCCAGGGTCATGTATACCGAAAAAAAAGCAGTTAGGAAGCAAGCAAAGATTCCATCTCTGATTCAGAAATTCTCTGACTCCCAATCCAACACAATCTTTTATGTCATGTTTCCACTCCTGAAATCCTCATTTTAAATAAGAAAAAAAAGTTCAGAACAGTTAAGTGATTTCTGTAAAAGCCCACAGTATAGAAGTAACATATCTGAACATATGAACTAATAATAAAGTTATATTGCATTATGTCCATACTTCAATGGATCCATGATCATAATATGGGTATACTCACCATTAGTGCAAATTCCAACCCAAAGATTTAATATCATTTCTTACAAATTTTCTTATATGTGTTGTACATGGTGGGTACTAAACATATTTTTTATTTGACTCCTCCATTAGGAGCCTCATTGCTCAGTGCAGTAATAGTCTTTTTCTATATGTATTAATACTTTCTCTATAAACCACAAGAATCAGTGATGATCTCACTTCATATTGTCTCTGTCTGGCATTTCTCATCCTGGAAGAGTCTCCTATTCAGTATTTTAACTGTGTCATGAAGATTTTGGAATAAAGTCATTATAAATTAATATTAACTAAATTCTGCAAGGAACAGTATGGGGATATATTCAAATATGAAAAGTCACAGAAATATGTAGACTCAAAATGGCAGCATAAAGGTGGAGAAGCATCCCTTCTAAACAATTATTTAATTATGTCTCAAAATGCTTTCAGCAACAAAGAACCAATAAAAGCACAGGGTGAAACGATTTTGCAGGTCAAGAACACTTAGAAGATAGAGATGAAAAGTTGCTCTTACTGGAGTGAGAGTGAGAGTTTGTTTTTGCATTACAGATTTAGTACTTCTGTGGTATTTATTTGAGTCACCTCTTTCATATGTGTATGCATGATATATATATATATGTATATATATATATACTTATAGTATGTATTTACATTTTTGAAAATTATTAATCATTCCCAATTAATAAATACAAGATAATTCTTTACATAAGCAGGGGAGTATAGATCAGTGAAGGCAGCACCACTATAAGCCAGTAGAATTCTAAGCCTCAGCAAGACAGCCACCAGGTTTTGGGTAATGAAATTGAGGTTGTGATTTCCAGATTTCTCAGACTATAGACAGTAAATCATAAGGAAATTACTTGGAAATGCTTTGCTAGCACTGGGTGCATGACTTTTCAAATAGCTTATATAAGGATATGGGTCAAAGACCTGGTTCACATTCCCAGTATAAAGAAAAGCATTAGTACAACATAACTCAAAGGTGTAGGGGAGTGGGAATTTTTCAGTAACTTAAGGGAGAAAGAAGATACGATTCCTGCAGTTGTATGTTTGTTTGTTTGTTTGGTTTTTTTTTCTTTTTTTCTTTGGAGGGGGGAAGGTAGGGCAATTGGGGTTAAGTGACTTGCCCAAGGTCACATGGCTAGTTTGGGTTAAGTGTCTGAGGCTGGATTTGAACTCAGGTCCTTCTGACTTCAGGGCTGGTGCTCTATTCACTGCACCACCTAGCCACCCCTAGAGTTGTATGTTGTTAACAGAAATTAAAATAATGTAAGAAAATAATAGAAACATTTTCTAAGAGATCTCTTTTCATTCATTGAGCAAGTGGATAGAGTACTAATTACATTTATAATTATAACTAAAGGAGAGCATTATAGTATGTGTATTTCTTATAGAAATCAGTGTGTGAATGCCTTTTTTTGACACAGCTTTAAGGATAGATACATAACTACAATCTTGTAAATAACTATATTGTTGACCTCACAAATTCTGCCAGGTATCCTGGGGCATTATCTAATAATAACCTTGTGACTTTTGCATTCTTTACCTTTCTGTTCTTTGCCCTTCTTGCCAAAGCTGCTGAAATTTAACTTCCTCTCATCTCACACCTGCACACACTCTTGATGAGAAAATTTACAAATGGCACGTCTCAGAAAGATTTTCAGGAAGAAACTAAAGGCTCATTTGTAACTAATTCTTTGCAGAATAACTTCATAAAGAAAGAGCCACACAGTCCGTAAGCACTGAGTAAAGGTGAATCCTGTGAAAATGTCAATACTGATATAAATGTGAAAGTTCGTTAAGTTTGGTGAACTTCTAAACAACTTATCAGGAGAGTGAAAGAGGATTATTTTCTTTCATTTTTTTTTTGTGGCAGAAAAGGTGCAAGAAGCTTCTTTTTTAAATCAAGGACTAACATTTCTCAAGAACAGTCAAAGAAATCCAGTGTATTGAATAATATTAAGTTGTTTCTGCTTAGGCTCACCTCATGATACCTGGAAAACTTTTTCTCCAAAGAATTTCTTGACTTCTGTTAGGATTATTCACATGGCCTTCTTCCCTTCCTTTGTTGCCTATGTAGGGAAGAGTCAATAGTGGACCTAAAGATGAACATGATAAAGGGCAAGTATGGAATATGTTAAGTCATGGATTATGTTCTGCTTGGTAACCACTGAGAATTATTTTAATGACATTGTAGTCTATCACTATATACTTTCAATACGGGGCTAATGGTAACCTCAAAATACGTATTTACATTACAGTAAATTAAAGATGATACTATGTACTAACTTTGGATTTTATATTTTTTAAACATTTTTTCTTTAAAAATTTCTTTCTAATCTACAAAAATTATTCTCCCTTCTACACCATTTCTCCTCAAAATTAAAAAAAATATATATATGCATAGTCAAAAAAATAAATGATCTCAATTGCAATGACCAAGAGAATATATTTCTCATTCCATACCATGAATCCATCATATTAAAGTAGAAACTAACAGGGGTTCTTATACATGTAATGCTGAACAAATTATGATATAACAATCTAATGGACTACTAGTATGCCAATAAAATTGATAAAAGGGACAGGATAACTGGATGTTTATGTACTGAAGCAGAATGTAGAGAATTGAAACAGGCAAGTAATTTATAAAATCACAAAAACTTGAAAAAACAAGCAACTTTGAAAGTCTTAAAGGCTCTGAAGAATTCAATGAACAACCTTTTATTTCACAACAGCCATGATGAAATATACTTTCTTTAATTTTTTAATCTCTTTAATAAACCTGAATCTCCCCCGAGCTTGTAATGATAGAAATGTGTTTTCCAAAAATGTTGATGATGAATAATATAATTAATATCATCATCCTCATCATAGTCAACATTTGTGTGGTATTTAAATACTCCCATAATTGGCTTATAATATTGTCCTTCATACATAAATGTGTATTTATTTTTATCTCACCTTGTGAGACACATTTTTTGGATGTATCTCACCAGTTTTCCATTGTTTTGTGTGAGTGTTTGTGTGTTTGTGAAATAGTGAGTTCTTGCCCCAAAAGCTTTAATATGTGAATTTAACAAACTCAAGATTATTGTGATCATCCCCTTCTGTGTATTATGTACCTAATTTATTCCCCTCCTTAAGCATTCTATTTCTTATTTACTACCAAATTTTATTTTTATTTATTATTGTTATTTGTACAATAAAGTTTGAGATCTGGTGCTGCTAGGACATTTTTCATGAATTTTTAAAAATTACAACTGTTAGTTTTCTTGATCTTTTGTCCTTATTAATGAATTTTGTTATTCTTCTTCCTACCCTATAAAATATTTTTGGTAGGTTGATTGATATAGTACTGAATAAATGAGTTTAGCTAGTATTGTAGTTTTTATATCAGGTCAGCCTACCCATAAGCAATTAATATTTCTCCAAATTGTTTAGATGTCTTTGTTTCTGTGAAATGTTTTGTAGCTCTGTTCATATCATTCTTCCATGCATCTTGGAAGTTAGATTCCAATATTTTATACTGTTTGTAGTTACTTTTTCTTTCTATTTATTCTTGGTGGGATTTTTGTAATATATAGAAATGTCAATAATTTATTTGGGTTTATTTTACATCTTTGAACTTTTCTAATGTTACTGCTTTTAAGTATACTACTATATCTTCAGAGTGACAATTTTGTTTCCTAATTGCCTATTCTTATTCATTCAATTTTTTTTCTTTCCCTATTGCTATAACTATTATTCTAGTTCAATAATTAATAATAATGGTGATAATAGACATCATTGCTTTATTCCTGCTCTTATTGGGCAGACTTTTAGTTAACGCTCATTACAGATTCTGCTTATTTGTACTCTTAGATGAAAAATTTTGTATCATTAAAAAAAAACTCCACTTATCCCCATGTTTTCTACTTTTAAATTTTGTCAAAAGTTTTTTTCTGCTTTTATAAATATTAAGTGATTCTATTTTTGTTGTTTTTTTTTTTATATAGTCAATTATGCTTATAGTTTCTTGACATTGCACCAGTTCATCATTGATATACATACAACCTGGTCATAGTGAATGATCTTTGTGACATATTGCTACAATCTTCTTGATAATATTTTATTTTTTGCATCAATATTCATTAATTTAATGGCAAACAAAGTGGCACTTCGTCCTTCTAATTTCAGTTATTATAATGGCAAGCAAAGTGGAACTTTGACCTTTTCATTTTAGTTATTATAATGTCAAGCAAAGGAGTACTTAAGCTAGTTTCAGCTATTCAAGTGCCTGTGATTATATAAAGTCTTTTCTTGGAAACGTTGTGTTGTGTTTAATAGGCCTAGGGGAGTTTGGAGAACTTTCTCTGCACTTAACAGGCCTAAGGTCATAACATGGACCCCACAGTGGGAGAAACTTGCTGAAAGAGTAGAACAGGAAGCATGCAATAGGAAGGGTGGAACAGGAAGGAGTAGAGCAGAGAAAAATTGAGCAAGAGCTGGGACCAAGCAGAACTGAGAGTGAGAATGCTTGTGATTTTGGCACTCTGTAGCACTGGGTCTATTGGTCTGTCAGACAAAAGTCTTTTCTTTTGTTTTTGGACAGAAGTCCTGAAAGAGGATTTTACTAATGATCCAGAAACCCTGGAAGTGGACTTTCCTGCTGATCCAGAAGACCTGGAAGAGAACTTTCCTGCCATTTACAGAAGTCCTGAAAGTGGGCTTTACTGCTGTTTACAGAAATCCTGCAACTTTACTGCTGATTTGCTTTTGATTTCTCAGACAGATGCTTTGTCTGTTAGTTTGTGTTAAATTTGTCAGACAAAGTGAATTCAAATGATAGTGTCAGCAGTGTGTGTGTGAATATTGTTGTAACTCTGCTAAGCTTAATGTGTCTAAATATTGTGGTGACTTTGTTAAGCTTTGTCTTCCCAGAAACAGAAACTGTGAAGGGCTTGGAGTGAACTAGTCACTGTGAGCTGCGAATGGATAGCTGCCTACCTCAGAATCCAGGCAAAAATTGAGAGTTTGGAAGAGGAGTCATGAGCATGGAAGTCAGCCTCTAGTTAAGATGAAAAGACCTTTACTTGGATACTTACTGCTTACTAATGAGATTATAATTTACTGTGCCCTAGGGTTGGATGGTCTTTGTACTTTCCACTACCCCTTAAGTATGATAGACTTAAGGATGGTTATTCCTTAAGGATGATTAGTTTAAGGACAATTGAAAGCCAGCCTCTACTTAAGTGAAATACTTCACTTGGGTACTTTATACTGATTGATGAGCTTATGTCTTACAGAATGATATCTTTTGTTTAAGACTATGTGGCCACCTTAATAATAAGTTGTTATGAAATATTGTGAATGTTCTGCTTTAGTTTTTTGAATGTTTTGCTTTAGTTTGTTGCTGAATAAATAGAAAGTTCACTATACTATGAGGTTAGATCCTTAAAGCTATGCATGGCAGTAGTCCTTTCCTGATCTTGATTGACTTTACAATTAGTTAAATTGATTTATAGTTTTCTTTCTCCTTTTTTGTTCTTTCTGGTTTAGGTATAAAAATCATGTTTGTGTCATAGAAAAAATTTGAAAGGACTTTTTCTTTACTTTAAAAAATTGTATTACATAAAATTAAAATTAATTATTTTATTAATGTTGTAGAATTTGTTTTTAAATTCATCTGACCCTGTAGGTTTTTGTTAGGGAGCACATTTATGGTTTGTTCAATAACTTTTTCTAAAATAGGTTAATATAAATATTCCATTCCTCTTCTGTTTTCCCAATCAACCTCTCCTTATGCCTCAGATTTTTGGTTTTGTCCTTCTACTTTTTTCCTAGGTTGGGAAAAAAAAATGTCTCATCCCAAACTTTTTTTTGCTTTTGTGAGACCTTTAATGCCAACCCCACTTCCTTATTATGGTATTTCTTTATTTTTTAAATTCATTTTAATATTCATAACCTTTTGTGCTTTCACAAAGATTTTTTTCTTATTCTATAAAATATTTCCTTGACAATTTAGTGAAAATGTCAATAGATAAGGGCAGCTAGTTAGTGGTTAATTTAAAAAGAATATATAATCATGTCCTTTAAATAATCTCACGTTCTTTGAGTCTTCATTTTTTTCTATAGAAATTGATTTGTAATGATATATCTATTAGTTCTATTGATGGTGCTTTTCAATATATGCTGTTATTAAATATAATGAAAGTTCCTGTAAGTTCTCTTAACAGTAACTCCCTTTATTTTTGTTCTATGTGAAATTATGATGGAAATCCCTATACATATTTCCAATCAGCTAAAATATAATACATTTTATTGTAGCCCCTCACTTGAACTCTATTTGTGGCTTTCTATTTTCAGTTTGTTTCTTGTATGAATTAAATTGTAGGTTCTGTTTTCTGATCCTTTTGGGTTTTACTTTCTGGTTTTTGTGTGGGTGGGTCTTTTTTGTCTTAAAATTCTAGATTACAATTGTAAGGAATATTTTCCTATATCAAATGATATTTTAATATTTTTTAAATTCCACACCTGATGGTTCTTTTTCTTGAAAAAATACAAACTCAGTCTCTACCTTCTCACATATATGTGCAACATCACCCCACCCTCAAATCCTCCTATATGAAGGAAATTTGTAGATTCTATAAGGAAAGGTAGGGGGAACAAAAATGATCCCTTTTAGTTTTCAGATATCATTGCGACCTGTAACTGAATCCAAGTAATACTACTATATGACACACATGCTCAGCTGGATAGTTCCATGATTCTGACTTGGTGCACTCTTTAATTTTAATTCCTTAGAGATATAGATAACTCCCTAGGTTGAAAAAACTACCGTGTTTCCCCGATAATAAGACACTGTCTTATTATTTTTTTTTTGGACAGAAAAACACCAGAGGGCTTATTTTCAGGGGAGGGCTTATTTTAATGAACATTGACAGCAATTTTAATAAACAGGTAAATGTGAACAAAAAAATGTACCTTTTCTCAATAATGAATTCAATAAAGAACAGGATGACGCGCTCACTGCTGCAGCTCTGTTTGGATGCAGCTCAGAGCGCAGTGTGCGTTTCACCGG
>NW_027186473.1:32219335-32248824 GCF_028583685.1 Petaurus breviceps papuanus
ATTAGAAATTCTTCTAAAATGTTCTTTTTCAAATCATCTTCACCAATACTTTTCTTTGCTACTGGAAATAAAAATTATATTTGCTTCCATGTTGTGGCTCTCATTGTCCTAGTGCCACCATAAATGAAGACCATGATGTGTAAGAACTATACTTAATTACCTCAACCCCATATCCCTAGATATGACTTTTTAAAAATCAGTCAGAATTTAGGGGGAACATTTTTTTCTTGATACCTTCCAAACCTTTTTGCCTGCTCAGCATAGATTCAAATCCCTTGAGTCTATTTTTATCAATTTAATCTTATTTATGTATTCTTCACTCAACCTAGATAAGTGAGATTCAACATTTTCCCAAAACCTTCTATTCTAATGACTTTTTGAAAAAAAATTATCCTCACCTGGAACGCAGGATGCCCTTTCAGGAAATACTAGGTCATTCTCTATTGACCCCTCCCACCCCCAACTCTTCTCTCATTTTTAATCATTCTGGTCCTCCTTTAATGAATTTGAACATCTTTTCTATCTTTATCCCCATTTTGTAAAATCAGATTACTGCAATCTTCTTCATGTAGTATTGTAACATTGAATAATCATTTTGCTTTTTTTAATACTCTACTTGTCTAAATTAAGTTTTATTTATATGCTCATTCATGTGGTATCTCTGATACTTCTCTGTCTTCCTGACTTTCTTGTCCCCCTCTATCTCTGCATCTGTCTCTGTCTCTCTCTTTCTATCTCTCTCTATTTCTGTCACATTCAGAGAATAAGTGTTCTTAACTTTGGAGTTTGCAAACTTATACATGTGTCCATATGTATGTAGATAAATATATACATATACATGATTGTATTTCAATATGATATTATGCATTAAAAATATTATTCTGAGGATGGCCCGACAGACTTCTCAGGAAAACTAAAGAGGTCCTTGACACAAAAAGGTTAACAATCTCAATTTTAGAGGCATGTAACCATGTTGAAAATTTTTGTTCCATAAAGGAATATGCTCATCTTTAGATTATGTTTTATTTTACTAGTCAAAGTAAATTTATCTTGTGTTGTGTGTGTGTGTGTGTGTGTGTGTGTGTGTGATTTTAGCCTTTTCTTTCATTTCATGTCATCAGAGAATTATTTGTACTGGTGTTTCTTCACATATGAACTGTCTCTTCTTACTTTCTTATAAAATCCTTTGATATTGTATTATTGGAATTTGACAATTATATTTATAATTTAATGATGGATTTCTTCACTGATATAATTCTGTGAAATCTTTTGATCCATACCTTACCCTCTAGTGTCAATAAATTAAAGAATTTTCTTTTGTGATTTTCTATAGGATGGCATATGGGGTCTTTGTCTTTGTGATGTACTTCAGTGGACAATCATTTTTTTTAATTAAATTTTATGTTTATTTTTAATTTACATCATTCAGTTCCATAAGATTTTGTGTTACAATTTTTCTCCTTGTCTCTCCCCTACCCACCATGCCAAAAGATTAATCCCACTGTATACTCCCTCCTCCAATCTGCTCTCTCCTATATCTTCCCCCATACATCCTCCAACTTTCCAGTAAGGCAATATGGATCTCTATGTGAATGCCTGTATATCTTATTTCCCAGTTGCACGTAAATAATAATAATAATAATAATAATAATTTTTAAACATTTGATTTTAAAACTTTGAATTCCAGATTCTTTTCCTTCCTTCCTTGTCACCCACCCTTACTGGGAAGATAAGCAGTTCAATATAGGTTTTACATGTGTAGCTAGTGGATGATAATTCTAATATTGCTTTGACAAGCTATGACTTCAAGGTGAAGATCATTTGCTTTGGGTCATAGAGATTTCAAATGCTTCTTTGTTAACTTTGATCTCCTATTTATTTTCTTGCATGTCAATTTTTGAGTTTTCTACCAGTCATTCTATTTTTAATGTAATATGTTTTAAAAACTATTTTCTGCTCTCTTCTATATGTAAATATCTCAGCTTTAGATACTGCATGGAATGCACAATCATGTGCAAATAAATTATCATTCACCAACACTTCTCTATTTTAGTCTTAACTCATGGCTCTTTTAAGTTGAAGAATTTACTATCACTGTAGGAGCTGCCCTTGATGCTGTGTTCATCTTCTTTAAAGACATTTGACAACATGACTGAAAATATCATTCTTAAAAAGTATGAAAGCACAGCCTTTTTTTTATGCCATTCGTGACTGGGAAAGCCAGTCATTATTCAGAAGCCAGGCTAGCAAGTCATTGTGAAATTGACATACAAAGCTGATGAACTTTTCTGGGCAACCAAATTTTTACATAATTTTCCATAAGTCTTTGCGACTGACAGTATCAAAAGCCTTGGTCAGAACTACAAATGTTGTGTATGGACCTCTGTTCTCTTCTTGGCATTTCTCCTGTAGTTGTCAGGCAGAAAACACCATATTAACTGTTCCTCAGCCCTTTCTGAAACAATAAGTGTTCCATCAGCCAGCACCACACCATCTGTATATGGGCCCAGGAGTTACAATAAATTTTTGCTTTATCTTCTATATTACTACACAGATTCTTATGATTAATATTTTTTTATTTCTAGGGATAATAATAATGTATTATTTTGTATTACTTTGCACAATTTTCCCTTTCTTCTAGAAATTTATTTTTAAATTCTTTTGTTATAAATTATATATTCATTCTGTTTGGTCTCTTAAAAATAAAAAGAAATACATTCATTAAGTCTTTTTATATTTTTTCTAGATGTTTTTCCTTTCTCATTTTGAAAATGCTTTCCTTTTCCTTCTTTTTTTGTTCTTTCCATTACCTAGAATATTTCTTGCTGTTTTTAAGTGATGAAGGGAAGCTGAACTAAAGCAACGTTTCCTGTAAGAAGTCTATAGGCCAATAAGTAAGGAAAGAAAAAGATAGAGAGAAGAACAATAATCAATGCAGCAAGCTCCTAAATTAAACAGAGGTGTGATCTTTCTCAAAGAAATAATATCTAGTTCATATTCAGAATTTACCACAAAGGATTTAATGAGATGCATCAAGAGCAGGTTCATTCTTATGTAACTGATATAATTTGTTACCATGTATTTTATTATTTCTATTTAGACTAAAAGCTCCATCAAAGCCAGAATTTGTCTCATATTACTTTAATGTCTAGGCTTAGTAGTATACTATATTGCCCATAGTGGTTATCCAATAAATATCAATATATTGATTTTGCGTGAATAAGTAGAATACTAATAATTGTTCATTTTACTTATTTTAATAAGAAAATATATGAAACATTTTCACCCACTTTGCTTTCTATCTCTATATTGGCACTACTGTTATCATACTGATTTGTGAAATATTGCGGCAACAATGGCATGTCTAATGGGAAGGTTTGTACTTAATGCTGCACTCTGAAAGTCTTTTAATTAGGAAATTTTGAACTGTACTTATACATTTCAAATGATGCTCAACATTTTATGGTTTTGCTTCTGATATCTTAACTAATTTAGGGGCATAGAAGAACAGAAAACTCAGGATTTTCCAAGGATCACATGAAAATAAATATCTATAATATTAATGCTAAAGTGCTATTCTAAACTATTTAGATACATATGCATGTGTATGTATATACATAGGCATATATGTCTGTATGCACATGTATATACACACATACATGCATGCATATATGTATAATATACATACACACACAACCAGAGCTAAGTAGGAAGCGTTTATAATTTAAGGACCTAAAAGAAGTTAAAAGACTTTCTCAGATAAAATGTTTTCCAGAAATATTACTTTACTCTTAAACTCTCACTCTCAAAAAATTCAGTGTTTTACAATTAAAGTTATCAAAAATGCTTTCTCTTAAGCCTTGTTCTTATGTTATCTAGCATCTAATTACTCAAAGAATCAACTGATTATCTTTGCTGTCATAATAAAATCTTAATTAATCAATGCATCATAAGACGATGCAATTTATTTTTTTCATCTGTCACACACAAATTTTAGGATCCAATTTGGAGGGGATGGTTACAGTGGAAAGAAAACTTTGCTTAGAGTCAAAGGATCAGGATTCAAGTATTATCTTGTGTTGTTAATAGTTATATGAACTTGGGAATGTTCCTTAGCCCCTCTTGGCTTCAGTTTTTTTGTTTTGTTCTGTTTTTACTCTTCCCAGAGAGTTGGATTAGATTAACTCAAATATCCATTCCAGCTTTAAGTCAATGATCTTAATGAATGAACTAGGTAACCTGGTAGGTTGCAGGTAAATTTTGTTTATACTCAACACACACTAGGAAGGCCCCCTTGATAGACAAAAACCTGGCTTCCTCACAAGAGGGAGAAATTTCTGAGAGAATACAGTACTGTGTCTCAGCACACAAAAAATATTTCTTCATTATAGTAGAAGTAGTTACAGTAGCTGCTATTGATTTATATAAATCTAGAATCACACACTTCTTTATGAGATTGTATGGTTGTAAATTCCATATTCTATTCGTCATGTTTTCATTTTTAATTTACTACATTCCCCCAAAGGCTTTGCTTTAACTAGTTCGCTTGTTGTAAATTCATCAGTGATAGTCTTTAAATAAACAGAAGCACAGAGCATAATTTTCTACTAACACTGTTTATAAAATGGATCTGAATAAGGCCCCAAAGCTATTCTGATGATGAATTAATTATGTGAGTAGAAAAAACTATGTTGACATGGAGCAAGCTCTGGTGTGTAACCTTATATAATAGTGCCCACTTAATAAATCTGTGTAGATGCTTTTGGACTGCAATAGAAGTGGGAATTTTATTTACTAGGTATATTTCAAACCAAAGTAATATTGCAGATAAAACAGTAATTTCTTATTTTACTTGTTTATTTCTTCATTTAAATTATTGAGATCTATCTTTATTATGCAAACATGAGGCATTTTATTACAAAATGAAAGCACTGATTTGAGTAAAAATAACATGTCTCTTTATGCTACTTGAATATTAAAATATTGTTTTCCTCAGAGTTCCTTTTCTTTGAAATATAAAATTCCTGCAACATAGCTAGCTTTTTTTTCACTGAGTAATAGAGATCACTTTCTTTTAAATATCAAGTGAAATTGAAATTCTATTTTACAATATTTGAAATGCTTCTAAACATTTCCTTCATAATTAATTGCTCAGTTTCTACCCTGATAAGGCATGTTTCAGAATGAATTACTCAAGTGCTTATGGTAATAAAGTTAGAGTAGAAAGCAGTCTTAGAATACCTAAAGTCTTGCCTCCTTATTTCACTGATGAAGGAACTGAGGCACAGAGAGGGTAAGCCCAGAGATATGTAGCTAATGTATCAGGGAATAATTTTCATGTGAATTTTCATGAATCCAAATCTAGTGCCCTATCCAATATACTGCTCTGCGTCTAAATGTATGATACACTGGTATGCAGGGTAATCACCAAAAGTATTAGTATTCAAATAAGGTATTGTGTTCTGGAAAAAAAAAAACTTGGATGCATACATGTATAGTCACAAAAAATATGCAATGTATACATATTATATATTTATAAACACATATGTTTGCATGTATATATCTATATTTTTTCTTGTCTATTCAAAATATAATTGATTATAGTAACAGAGGAAAGCAGAGTTATTTTTTTAATTCCCATATTATCATGTATGTGGGTGCCCCATGTGGTAGCTAACTCTATCAATATAGAATGAAAACTTTCTGTAAATTATAACATCTGTAGCTGTCTAATGCACACAGAACTTAAGTGACTACATGACTAGTATATGTTAGAGGTCAAACTTCACCCTGGGCTCACTTACTACAAGCCTACTTTGGCAGGAGTTCTAAATGTTATTATTACTGTTGAAAATGATGTTGTTGTTGTTATTGTTATTATTGTTATTGTCAGTACGGAAACCTTTGCAGTCTGCTGAAGCCCAGGGGTAACTTTTTTTTTTTTTGGACCATCGTGACCTTTTTATTGACAAAAATAATCCAGCAAACGATATTCACAGACGGCGACCACGGCGACCACCCTTTCTGCGAGTACTGTCAGAGGGGATTGATTGGAGTGACATCCTCAATCCTCCCGATCTTCATTCCAGAACGTGCCAGGGCTCTCAGGGCTGACTCTGCACCAGGGCCAGGGGTCTTAGTCCTATTTCTCCCTGTGGCCCGAAGTTTGATGTCAAGGGCAGTGATGCCTAGTTCTTTACATCTCTGGGCAACATCCTGAGCAGCCAACATAGCAGCATAGGGAGAAGATTCGTCTCTGTCAGCCTTGACCTTCATCCCACCAGTCACTCGGCAGATGGTTTCTTTGCCAGAGAGATCAGTCACATGGACAAAGGTGTCGTTGAAGGAAGCAAAGATATGGCAGACACCAAACACATTCTCTCCTTCTGCAACTTGAGGTCCAAGGCTGATGACCTGCTCTTCCTTCTTTTCCTTCCCCTTGCGAGGTGCCATTTCTGCTCCTCCGCTTGGGCCGCCAACACCGGAAAGGGAAAACCCAGGGGTAACTTTCAAGAAAATACTAATTTTCAGTTAGAGGTTAGTGAAAATGAAGATGTGATTTTATTTCTCATTCATGTTCATGTACAAGCTTGCAAGATGACACATTAGCATTCAGATCTGAATATCTGATGTTAAGCTCAAGATGATCATTTTAGTTATGTCAGTTATATTTTATCAGACCCTATGAAGTATGCATGAGTGAATATGGTTTTTAAATACCCTTACTGAAGCTAATAGAGGGAAACTGCTTAACATTATTTAAATACACATCATGATGATTTGGTATATCAATTTTGAAGATTGATATCATGTCCAACTATACCTTCCAAGACATCATTTTCAGAGATTTTGTTATGCCAGGAAGTAGTGCAAGCTGGAAATTCTGGAAAATAATAAAATTTAAAAAAACTTTTTAAAAAAGTAGAATATTTTTCCCAAACTTAGGAAATGAAGTTAAATATATAACAAAATGTGAAATTTTATGGAAATATTTCATTAAGATATAATAACATCAAGAAGTCTCAGCATTGGATTTACAAAGACATGTAGAGAGAATTAATGTTAAGTATATATTTTCCATTAGTTGGTAAAGTGTTAAAGTGAAATTCTCACTATTGAAGGTCATAGCAAAATCATGGACTGTCCTGATTCTATCATTCCTAGTGGGTAAGGTAGTATTCTTCTTTAGATAGTACAGATTCTGCCTCTTGATAAAATAACATGTATTACATATTGTTACATGCTTTCTCAAACTCTGCTTATTTTTTTATTTAATCCTAAAATTCGCTAAAATAATGGAATTACCTATTTCATTTAATATATATATATATATATTATCATTTGGAAAATCTTTCCATCAAGAACAGCTTGAAAACTGTTTGTAATTTTTCATCTTAAAAAAAATTCTGAGAAACAGAAATTAAGTGACTCACTCATGGTGTAAGAACCCATAAACTCACAGAAGATACCACAAATTAACTTGCCAATTTTGACAGGAAAAGTAATTTCCTACTTAAAACCTTTGATAATAGTGGTGATTGAAATAGAATCAAGATGGCAGGTTATTAGGAAGTACAGCCTGGTTCTCCAGGTGTGTGCAGCACGCACAGCACAACAGGATCCAGTGACTAAAAGATAGATGAGACTGGGTTCCAGAGAAGGAAACACTGGTGCAGGAAAAAATCCTGGGGGATCCCTAACTATTGAAGGGTGCCAGAATATGTGACATTTGTTAGCTCTGTCACCATGTATAGAATTCCATGTCATAGATTACTGACAGTCTCAGATAGCTCATTCACTGAGAGTAAGCAAAGAGAATCACTCTAAGTCTAGGTGTAGGATAGTAGTAGTGGATCCTGTGTATGTTCTAAGTGAGGAAAAACTTCAGAAACAATAACTATGTCTGATCCCAGGAGTAGAAGAGGGACTCAGGTCTAGTCCCCAGCCCAGAATGAAGCCTTTAGTGGAATAACAAGGGCAGGAATGTAAGAATAAGATGAAATCCATAATTCATTCACTCTAAATTTGCTAAGCTCCTAGAGAGTTAACAGTAGTTAAATGCAGCAATAGTCTATGGAAACTTCCCAAACAGGGACAAACTGATAGACCCAAATCTGGGGAAGGAATTTGCAGAGCTCAGAAGAACATATCACTTTGGTAATACTGAAAGCTTGCAGGCCCTTAGCCTGAGCTTTGAAAAGAGCAAAAGAATCTGAGAATTTAGAAACATATCCCAGATGTAGGTAGAACCCAGCTTTAACATAAAACACAAAGTGAAACTGGAGTATGGAAGAATAAAAGAAAAATAAGCAGAGATAAAAATATCCCCCCCAAAAAAATTATACTCATATAGAAGTTCAAGGTATCAACCTAAGAGAGAATTTCTCAAAAAAAAATACATCTGCAAGACTTCCAAGAAAAAGGAAGTTTGAACACAAATCTAACCAAAATTCCTGAAAAAATTAAAGAAAATATTTAGCAAATATTACAATATAATTTCAAAAATCAAAATAGAGTTGAGTAAGAAAAATGAGAAAGATGTGGGCGCTATGAAAGAAAGATGTAAAAATTGAATTAACTACTTAAAACAAGAGGGTTAAAATCATGGCCAAGAAAATAACTCCCTAGATATTAGAATTAATAAAATAAGAGCTAATAACTGCATGAGATGGGAAATATTAAAGCTAAAAAGACTGAAAAAATCAGAAGCTATCTCAGAGAAAAACTGCCTGATCTGGAAAACAGAATAAGGAAAAATAATTTAAGAATCATCAAACTACCTGAAATCTATTACATAAAGGAAAAAAAAAGGAATCTAGGCATCATATTTCAATAAAACAACAAATGGTCGAGATCTCTTCTCACAAAAGGGCAAAATAGAAATTGAAAGAATCTACCAATCACTTCCTGGGGAAAAAAAAAGAAATCTAAGTTCAAGCAATATAGCCAAAATTCATAGCTCTTAGATCAAAGAAAAATATATATTTCAAGTATTAAGAATGATTTTAAATACTGAGGACTCATTCATAAAAGGAGTTTAAGAATATAATCCAAATATTTTTTATATAATTGATGAATGACAAGAAAAACAACTGCCTTCATTCATCCATTTTATGTTGACTTTTGCAGAAATGCTTCTGAATATACACTCTAAGCTCTTTGAAATGATAAACTGTTCTATTTGTATCTCCTGAGCCTAGAGCAGTATTAGGCACTTAATAAATGTCTATTGATTGATCAATACTTTGTTATTGAGTGATCTTTACAAATTATCTGGTTGATATTAGCTGGGAGAGACATAACTGTAACATATTGTGACATGCACAAGCTTTGCAAAATGCAATAAGGACATGCAGTGCAAATATCAATCTCAAATCAAATTTTTAAAACAAATTCAGTAGAGGAATTAAGGTAAAGGCCCAGGAATACAGGACAGTTCAACAACTGGTGGCAGAAGCAGGAACTGACTAAGTCATGTCTGCTGAGCAGTTGAATGACTATGTGGTTAATGTCTTCCAAAATTCAATAACCTAGGGAACACCCTTATTTCTCTACCCTATTTATATCTCGGTGAGTCAACAAGAGTAGAATAAATAAACCCCTAATTTCTTTGAAAGCTAAGTTTGCTTTCAAATTTGCTTGTACTATTTCCTGTCCTTGATATGATAGAATTTATCTGTTGGTTATTAATAATAACAATAAGAATCATATGAACAAAACTTTTATCCTACCATTGCGTTCTTCAGTAGGCAGCATTTCAAATGTTTTTTACTTCACAATTAGCACAGAAATTAATTATCTTTTCATTGTACATCAAGCTGGTGTTGCAGCTGCTGTTGATCAAGTATTAATCATTTGAAAGAAGATCTAGAGAGCTAGTTTTCTAAGAAAACATGGAAAGAAAATAATTCTTAAGTATGAAACTAAATGGAGAAAAATAGTATAAATTAATCCTAATGATTAAGTATGGTTTTTAATGCCTAGAATTTAGTTTGGGGAAGTCCAATCATTTTTTGACCCCAAATTCCTTCAATTGAATTCATTTGAATTAAACAAACTTTTATTAAGTCCCTGAAAGTCACTGTGTTACGTATAGGTGCAGAAAAAAGAAACTCAATCTCTCTTCTGAGTGATTAAAGTCCACTTGAGTTTCTCTAACCTAGAAAAATGGAGAGACATGGTATTTCAAATACTTAACTCACAGGGAAGTTATGGCAGCACATGACCATTTTAAAACTTTAAATCCTGTATCAAATGAATTTTCATTATTTTTATGCAGTATGTCTTTTAAATGAGAAAAAAAAAAGTAGAAAAATTTTCTGAAATGTCAAATTTGCTATGGTCAAAAGACATTTGGACTTAAAATCAGTTAATACAAGTTGAAATCTTGATGCTATTTCTTTCTGCATAAGTAACCTTTGGCAAGTTTCATAACTTTTCTCTTCTGAATTTCCTCATCTATTGAAAAGAGGGGGCAGGGAATGTTGGATTAAATTGCCTCTGTTATTTCATTGAACTCTCAATCTGTTTATAATGCTTTCAACTTTTGAAAATTTCATACCACACTTGGCAAATATGATAATTTATTTTCCTCTTTAATCCATATTTACTGTATTAAAAAAAACATATTCTTTTGGAAAGCCAACCCCCAAATATGGAGATGATGGAGAACATGATGGAGAGAGATGTCTACATTCAGAGAAAGGACTGGAAAGAACAGAGTTTGAATCCAGAATGAAGCAAACCACCTGCTCTTTTTCTTTTCCTTGTTTGGTTTTGTTTTCTCTTTCCCATTGTTCATTCCATCTGATACTATCCTTCTTTATAACACGACTAATGTCTAAAGTAAAAGTATTTGCAGATCCTATGCTTTATCGTATGTTGCCACCAGGGGGTGGGGAGAAGGAGGGAGGGAAATTTAAAACTCAAAGAATGGTGGAGCTGAGTCTTGTAAACTAAAAGTAGACAAACAAATTAATAAAGACCAAAAGAGAGAGAGAGAGAGAGAGAGAGAGAGAGAGAGAAAATTCTAAAATAAAAAAAAAAAACACATTCTTTTGGAGGGAAAGTGGAAGGGAAAGTAAAAACAAACAAACAAAAACTTTTTTTAATTAAAATAAATCAAAGTCTCTCAAAAAAGTCTATAAAAATTGCCAGGTTTTGTTTCAAGCTCAAATTAGTGTTCTCAATATAAAAAAGTAGCTCTTCCCCCCTTCCCCTTGCCTAAATGTGAAATTACTATAAGGAAAGTAGCAACTATGATTCTTCTCACCCCTCATTTAGGAGATATAAATAAGGTTTGTGTCATCTAATAAAAATAACATTTCTTTCTATAAAAGAAGGAATATATAAGCTAGAGCTTTTACCAAATAATCCAAATATAGGTGACTTGCTTTATATTTTTTTTTATTTCCTTTGGATTCTTTCTTACTTTTTAAATATCACCAGATGTCTGAGTTATGGGCAGTCAAGAAATTCTTCTTGCTGTACCAAAATGTGACACCTTTCATATAACTATTTTGAGAATTCCTCTAATATTGCTACTTATCCTTGTATTCTTGAATTTACTGTGTTTGTTGTATTTATATGTGTAAGCATAAGTTTGAATAATTTAATTAATGCTATCGCATTTAAAGAAAGTGATAAGATGCTCAATCACAAACATAGACCTATGAACTAAGCATAAAGAGCCTTTGAAAGCCATTTGATAAAGTGAAATAACTTCAGAGAGAAAGATATTCTAATTTGTTGAGCAACTTCGTGATATCCTCTAGGTCTTGTATAAAAATAACAAAATGGGTGGAATGTGAGAATTCTAGAAACTGGAGTGTGAATTCTATCTAAGCCTTATCAAAACTGCTTTATGTATGAAGAAAGACTTCACTTTCGGCTGTGGGTCATCTCCCTTTGGCCATTTTAGAGACTTTTCAACTTCCAAAAAAATTGGACTTTCCATCTTCCCATTGGTGTCCTTTAACAGCATTCCTCAGTGTAGCTAACAGCAGTGTTGTCAGATTGAATGAAAGATTGGCATTATTGTGTAGAAGAACACTATATACCACTCAAATCAATGGGATTAGATAATCACCGCCTTCAATCAATCATACTCCTAAAACATTGAGTGGTAGATGAGTGACATTCTATGGCAGGAATAAGCATATTCTAGAGCTTATATGGGAAATAAAGACCTTTGGGAACCTCAAAAGTAGCTTGCTTAAAGGGAACTCCTTTACCCAATAGGAATAAAAAACAAAGTATGGCTATATTAACTTATGCTAAATTTGTCTTGGATAAAATGTTTCTGTATTGAGTCATGAAGACTCTGCTTGTGCCTTAGGGGAGAGTGTCAGGTATAACATTTGAGGGGATAGAATATGTGGTGTCATCTGGTGACCATTTTCCTTTGATGTTTGGAAGAATCAAGCAATATATCTTAGGCATGTTTCAATATTAGACTTTTCCCAGATGTCAACATACCAAATACACTACTTTCTTTCATAAAAAGTGATTTTGCTTGAAATCTTAGTGCTATGTCATGAGTCAAATGAACGCAAAAATATCCTCTAATTATTAGTTACTCAGCAAAGATGTATGATGACTTTTAACAAGATTTGTCTACTTAAAAATATTTTAATGCTGACTTTATTTTTATTAAATTGAAATTGGTTTTACCTTTATGTTTTATTCATAAGCTTCCCCTTTACTTTTTTTGGTTTAAATAAAGAACTATGATTATCTGTAAAAACTGATTGCTGAAAGTAATTAATCATTTTCCTTATGAAATTTCCTGGGCAAATTAAGGATCTTATAATTAAAGGGTTTTCTCTGGTGTAAATGGAACATGATGAGAAAATAGCTAGAGAAATAACTACATTTCATGTGCCTATGAAATATTTTCTTATATTGTGGTGCTTTTTTTTTTAACTTTTCCAAGATAAATAAATAGCCCTCACATTCCATTGTAACAAAGTTTAGAGTGGAGAAATTCCTGCCACATCACCAGAAGGGACTGAAGGGAAACTCAATCAGGGCAAAAGGCATAGAAAATGCTGAAAAATGAACATCACCAAGGCTCCAATCACATTTTAGGATGACCCAAGACATTCCTGTCCTCTGATCTCTCAACTTCCAACTTTTAAATGGAGATATATTCCTTCATTTCAGTTCTTCACTGATTTTAAAAATCTTGTTCTGCCTTGAACATTACAATTGTGTTTGACTGGATTCCACAGCATACATTGGGATGAAACTAACAATGACTTTGGAAATCCTATTGACTGCAGTGAGAATTGTGAGTAATCATCCTAACAAAAAAAAGACTTCTATTAGATTACTTTATTGAGCTTCTTTAGCAGTTGTACATTCAGAGTATTAGAAATAGGATATTTGAACTAAATTTCCAGCTAGAAAACATACTTTAGGATTGTGCCATATGTTGAAATAAGCAAAAGTTTTTAAGAGAACTATTGAATTCAGTGGAAATTGTGATCTAAAATATTTAGAAGTAGTCTCCATTGATGCAGAGCATGCTTCATACATGACTGCTCATGCTGTCTTACTTTTTTCCATGTCATTCTAGAAGATTACTGGGGCAGGGTTTGCCCAATATGCACCAGACCTTCCTTGATTTTTCATGACATTATGAATGTGCTTGGGGAAAACTTTGACTGTCTGGCTCTTATCCCTAGACTTTGCCACATGACTAGCCAATCTTTTCTTTCTCGTATATAATTAGTTGAACAAGTCTAGACAAGGTAAGTAAGCACCTATTATATGTTGAATTCTGTCCTGCAGAGGGGAAGAAAAACAAAACCAGTCCCTAACTTTAAGGGGTTCATGGTCTAAATTTTTGTCTGTTTACTTTCATTTTTTTAGAATTTTGCAGGATTTACTTTTGATTTCTTGCTTTATAAGCCAAAATAATACTGATTATAAATGTTTAGTTGTATAACAGCTAAATGTGATCAATGATTTTAACATATTAGAAGATTTGTAAAGAATCTTCCCATTAAAAAACTGATTGTTATATGTATTATAAGAATCAACTAAAGCCCATTTTCATCAACAAACATATGCAACATCAAAACAAAATATGCATAAATACATGCATAAACATATAGGACAAAAACAAATTTTATGTGTCTGTGTGTATACATACACATATATGCTGTTTTAGTTATATTTCTATAATGTCTGACACTTCATCAACCATTTTGGGATTTTCTTCTCAAAGATATTAAAGTGGTTTCCCATTTTCTTCTCCACATCACTTTACAGATGAGGAAACTGAGGCAAATAAGATTGGCTGACTTTCTCTGGGTCACATCTAGTAAGTGTCTGACAACAGTTTTGAATTCAAGTAACCTTAGAATGAAGGCACTATCATTAAGAAGGAATAAGAATGGCTTCCTGTAGAAAAAAATGGATTTTAGCAAAAATTTGAAAGAAAACAGTTAATCTAGGAAGAAATGAGGAGAGACAGCCTTTCAGATATAGGACACAACCAGTGAAAATGCACTAAGACATGACACAGACTGTCTTCTGTAAAGAATAGCAAGCATATTAGATGACAGCAATGGCATTTTTACCTCTGTTCTTCAGGATTCCCTATTGGTTAGATGTTGCAAAGAACCACATCACAATCATAATTTGCCTCTCCATTTCACTTTTTGTAATATTCATATTAATTCTTTGAAGACTATTGGATTCCACTGGTAACTTCAACAGTTGATCCTTTCTACAATCTCTTCTCTTCTGGAAGGGGTTGAGACACTTCATAGCCATGTTTCCACCCTGTCCAGCTTCTTTTCTCAAAGTTCAGTGCTGGAAATTAAATAACCACCCTCTATTAAGACAATTAATTCAAATTATTTTAGTGTAGGGGATATACATTGACCCTCAGACACACATTCCTCTTCTATACTATTTTACTGATAAGATGGTAGACAGAAAGATTTTGACTCAATCATATTAAAACAGAGATCCTTGATATAATTTTTTTTATATTCACAAAGATGCTCATCTCATTGATTTTGTGTGGATTTCTGACTACCCTGTGGCTTCTTTATATTTGGGGAAAGGAGCAGGATACAGGAAATGTTGAAGTTAAAGAAACAAGTAGAGTATATTGCAGTGTCTGTTCCCAAACAGAACAGGAAGGAGAAATTGGGAGTAAAGTAGATTTTTGGAATATACTTTCTGTCCTTGAAGAGTTGATTGGAATAAGTATCTTGAGTCCTACATCTTTACTCTGAGATACCTTCTGAGACCCAATGAGACACATTTATCTTTCCCTTCTCTGTCACACCCCAACTTTTCTTTCAGTTTATTTCTTCTTTTGCCTGTTGCACCTTTTTGGATCATTGTTTCCGGTTCAGGTGCTTAAAAATTGGCAAGGCCTAGGGATGTTATATCCTCACTTCTTCCTCTGTCTTCTGTCACTTAAAATAATTTTCTCAATGATGGTGACTGAATTTTTTATTACAGCTCAAAACTCTCATTATTCTATTTCACTGTCAGGGCTGCAAGATAATTATTTTTTTCTCTTTGCACTATAAATCTCAAAATTTCAATTAATTCTCAAACCCTTATTTTACATGCCTTGCTCTTACTGTATAGCAATAATCCACCAGAATATTAGAATTAAAATGATTAGCCTTACAGGGGAATACTGGGTTCACTTTAAATGTTTTGCAATTTGTCAGGGACATGTAGATTGTGTAGTGGAGAGAGAGCCTGATGTCAGTTAGAATCATTGCTCTGAATTCAGATCTGACCTCAGACACTAACCAGCTGTGTGATCCTGGACAAGTCACTTAACCTGTTTTGCCTCAGTTTCCTCATCTGTAAAATGAGCTGTAGAAGAAATTGGCAAACCCACTTCAGTATCTTTACGTAGAAAAGCCCTTATAGGGTCACAAAGAATGGGCATGACTGAGAAACAAGTCTTATTTTCTTGCTCAACTTTGAGATTACCTTGCTGTCCACTCACACTGTCTGTTCCACATATATCAATGTTGATGGGCAAAATAAATAGGTTATCTATCAGAAGATATGTCAGTCAACCAATAAACATTTATTAAACTTACTATATGTAAACCCATCATGGTCAGAAGTCTCACTTTACTGATGAGAAAACCAAGGGAATGAGAGATTAAGTGCGTTACCAGAGTTAAATGCAGGATTTGATCCCAAATCTTCCTGACTCCAAGTTTATAATGAAAATAGTCTGGAGGGGCAGTGGAGTCAAGATGGCGGAGTAGAGACAGGACTTCCTCAGAACTCTGGCTCCCATCTCCCCCAATTCATGTAAGAATGACTCTAGACAAACTTTGGAGCTATAGAACCCACAAAATGACACAGCAAAACTAACCTTCCACTGAGAACAGATGGGCAGGCCAGCAACAAGCCACCAGTGCAGTGTTTAGGGAGCCAGGCCCAGTACCGTGCCAGCTGGAGGTTTTAGCCCCAGGGCCACCTGACCATCAGATCACCAACATCACCATCATCATCAGATCACATCATTCAGATCACCTGGAGGGTCTATGGATCACCAGCAGCTGCAGCGGTTTCCGAATTATCAACCTCTAAATGCCAAGGACAAAGTGACAGGTCAATGCAGTATGGACTTTGGGACCTGGAAATTCAAACTGTGACCTGCACTATGCCCCTGGGGTGAGAAGTGGCTGAGGAACCACCCCTATGCAGCCACTACCACATGGCAGCTTCAGCTCCTGGTCTGCAGATTGTAGGGAGACCAAGCAACCGGTCTAAAGGTTAATCGCTCTTGCTTTAACCTGCTTTTATCTGGATTGCTGTCTACCATAGAGGTCCTGGGGTGCCTGACCAGATTTCCAGAGGGTGTGGAGGCTTCAGAGAGGACACCCAACTAATACCTTTGCCAGCTGTGAAAAACCCAGATTTTAGGATAAAGCTCCCGTTTCTGGTAGCAGAGTTCTACTGTGGCAAAAAGCCCAAAATTCAAGTAATCGAGTGGCAACATGAGCAGGCAAAGGAAGCAAAGGAAACAGAGCAACCCAATTTTACACTCCTATTTTGTAGACAAAAAGGATCAAAGTATGGAACAGGAGGAAGACAGCAAAGTCATAACCCCTGCACAAAAATCTTCCAAGAAAAATACAAACTGGTAGCAGGCCAAAGATGACCTAAGGTAGGATTTTGAAAAACAAATAAGAGAAGTGGAGGAAAAAATGGGAAGAGACATGAGAACAATGCAAGAAAACTATGAAATGACGGTCAACAAAATGACTGAAAAAAATAACACCCTAAAAAAATAGACTAACTCAAATGGCAAAATAGGCTAAAAAAGCCAATGAGGAGAAGAATGCCTTAAAAAGCCAAATTTGTCAGATGGAAAAAGAATCTCAAAAGCTTACTGAAGAGAATCATTCCTTCACAATTAGATTGGAGCACATAGAAGCTAGTGACTTTATGAGTAATCAAGATACTATTAAACAGATCCAAACAAATGAAAAAATAGAAGGCATTGTGAAATATCTCATTGGAAAAACCACTGACCTGGGAAACAGATCTAGGAGAGAAAATTTAAAAATTATTCGAATACCTGAAAGCCATGATCAAAAAAGGAACCTATAAATCATCCTTCAAGTAATTCTTAAGGAAAATTGCCCTGATATTTTAGAACCAGAGGGCAAAATCGAGGTTGAAAGAGTCCACCAAGCAACTCCTGAAAATGGAAAACTAGTAGGAATATTTAGCCAGTCTTCAGATTTCTGAGATCAAGGAGAAAATATTACAAGCAGTCAAGAAGAAATGATTTCAATACTGTGGAAACACAATCAAGATAACTCAGGACCTGTCAGTTACATTGAGCTATCGAAGGGCTTAGAATATGATATTTCTGAGGTCATAGGAGCTGGGATTAAAACCAAAAATCACCTGCCCAGCAAAACTGAGTATCATGTTCCAGGGGAAAATATAGTCATTCAGTGGAATAAAAGACTGTCAAGCATTCTTGATGAAAAAAAAACAGAGTTGAATAGAAAATTTGACATTCAGATACAAGAAGCAAAAGAAACTTGAGAAGGTAAGCAGGGAAAAGAAATCATAAGGAATTTATCAAAGTTCAACTACTTATATTCCTACATAGAAAACCAATAATTGTAACTTATGAAACTTTTCTCAATATGAGAAGAGTTGAAGGGAATATAAATGTGTGTGTGTGTATATATATACATATATGTATATATATGTGTGTGTATGTATACATACATATATATGTCTATATAGGAGGATATATGGGCATATGAACATGTATTTGAGTGTATGTATATATGTCTACAGGTATACATAGAAACAGTGCACAGGACCAATTGAATAGGAAGGGATGATACTTAAAAAGTGCAATTAATAGGTGAGAGAGGAATATAATGAGAGGAGATGGGGAAAGACAGAATAGGGTAAATTATCTCATATAGAAGAGGCAAATGAAAATTGTTACAATGGAGGGGAAGAACAGGGAGGGAAAAGGGAATTATTCAATCTTGTTCTCATTTAATTTGGCTTAGGAAGGGAATTGCAACACACTAAATAGGGTATCTCACCCTATAGGAGAGTAGATGGGAAGGGGAAGAGAGGGGGAATAATGGAAGGGAGGGCAGGCTGCTGGGGAGGGAAGTTGGAAGAACCCACTTTTGAAAAGGGAAAGAATGAAAGTAGAGAATAGAATAAGTAGGGGTGGGATAGGATTGGGGGAAATATAATCAGTCTTCCACAGTATATCCACTATGGAAATGTTTTGCATAGGTACTCATGTACAACCTATATTGAATTGCTTATCTTTCCAGTGAAGGTGGATGACAAGGGGGAAAGGGAAAGATTTTGGAATTCAAAGTTTTAAATCCAA
Source organism: Petaurus breviceps papuanus (assembly GCF_028583685.1). Taxonomy (NCBI): domain Eukaryota; kingdom Metazoa; phylum Chordata; class Mammalia; order Diprotodontia; family Petauridae; genus Petaurus; species Petaurus breviceps. Next base: position 32,238,222 of record NW_027186473.1, read on the forward strand.
TATTTACAAATATATATATATATTATTATTAATATTTTACATGTAACTGGAAAATGAGATAAATAGGCACTGGGGCATAAAGATCTGCCATGCCCTACTGGAAAGTCAAAGGGGGAATGGGGGAAGATATGGGAGACAGCAGATTGAGGGAGGAGATATTCAGTGGGATCTCTGTTTTGGGGTGGTGGTTAGGGAAAATTGGGGAGAAAATTTAAAATTCAAAATATTGTGGAAATGAATGATGTAAACTAAAAAATAAAAAAGAGAGAAAAAAAATTTTTAAATAAACTAGTCTAAAAATATTCACTGCTCAATAAACATTTATTGTGCTTGCCATTCATTTTCAAGGAAGAACAATGATATCACAATATTGGAGAATGGGGTATGTTGTATACAGCTCTGACTAATCAGAACAATATGAGTTTGGATGGTATTTCCACAAATCAGGTACAAGTGATGAATTAGGACATTTAGAGTGAAAGTGGCTCTGGATTTGCACAGCTCATATTTTATTTTATTTTTGTCTCTATAAAGGGATAAAGGCAGGGAAATTGGGGTTAAGTGACTTGCCCAAGGTCCCACAATTTGTAAGTGCTAAGTGTTTGAGGCCAGACTTGAACTCAGGTCCTCCTGACTCCAGATCTGGTGCTCTATTCACTATGATACCTAGCTATCCCACACGTTTTTTTTTTTTGCTTCTATAATTCTGCTTTGTTCATGGAGTATAGGCACACCATGCTGGATTGCCCTGTGCCAGACTTATTAATGTCTCACAGTCAATATTAAAGATATTTAGATATACATTGAGAGTGTCCTTATGGTGGGGTTTAGGCTCTGCCCACCCAGCAATGCCAAAAACCATTGCAGTTTCATGATGTGTTGTGGTGGAATCATCTCAAAGAATTCACTCAGACCACCTCTAATCCAAGTATAGACATTTATTGAGATTGGTGTCTCTCTTAAAGTGAAATAAGTTGCAAGAGGAGCCAGTAACTTCGGAGGAGCAATATAGATTTTATAGGAAAAAGATGCTATTACATAACAGGAACTATGGACATTAAAAAGGAAGGAGGGTTTTGTTAAGGCATTAGATAACAGGGGAAGAGACCCAGTCTCAGTGAAATTGTGTAAGATTGCCCACAAATGCATACAGAAAAACCCATGGGGAGGCATGTATGATAATGATATTATAATAAACCTCTCTACATCATAAGTTCACCCTCGTTTAGGGAAAATCTCTTCTATTATTTTGGGGTCCACATCCTTCTTGAGTATCCTGATTGTGCTGCTTTATGACTGGCTGAATATCATGGTCCTATTTGAGACTAGAAGGAAGTGATTGTGGTTAAGTGCATGGACATACTTGCTGTTTTTGTGGGGAATACAAGGAATGTGTCTGGAGGCACTGGCTAGCTAGTGGCAGTGGCTGGGATCCTATCACAGGGACATACTTTCTATCCTGGGAGACATATGAGTTTATGGACACAACTATTGTTCTGCTGAGCAGTGAGGCATATATGAAGAAGTTAGGATATAGAATGGGGGAGGGGTGGAGTGGCTAGGAAGGTGCAGTGAGACTGCTGTTAAGTGGGGCCTATGAGGAACTTCGATTAGGGTTGAGTGCTGCTATATTAGGATTTCATCACTTATACCATGTCTTCTAACCAACACATGCATGTTTACTCTTTGTGGGTTCTAAATTTTGATGACCAGAAGTTACCTAGTTAGCTTGCAGTTTACTGGCTAGATTTATTCCTCAAAGACCAAGCTTTAAATCCAATTCATGCTGGATTTCATAGATTGGACAACAATAAGTCCCTGCCCAAACACCATTTAATGATTATTTTAGGCACCCCTGTCTCAAAGTGAATGTAAATAATATCTGTTTCTCTTTTGGCCATGAACCCAGGAGGTCTTCCCCTCTCAATTAAAAAAAGTTATTGATGGGGCCATCCCTTGACTCACTTTTTAAAGTGGCCTATTCACTGAATGGGTATAGCCTTACTCAAAATAAGAACATGAGAAGAACTTAGATTAAAAGGGTAAAGGTCTCCTGCATCCTGGGCCAACTCCAGTCATCCTGACTGTTATATGATCACTGGATCTAGATGGTTCTGGAGGAAGAAGTGAGACTGGTGACTTTGCACAGCCCTCTCTCACTCAAATCCAAGTTAATTGCAAGTCATGTCATCATTTCCCTTATGTCATGGTCCTCTTCAAGAATTTATACAAACCACAAATTGTGACCAAAATGTGTAACCTTACCGTGTGAGTTCTCTGTAAAATAATCTTTTAGATAAGAAAGTATTTGACATTTGAACTGTGTGACCATTCCATCAGAGCAGTGCTCTCAACAATAGAATTCAAAATCTTGAAAACTGAGCACTCGAGAGGACCTTCTTGTCTAGTACCTTATCTCACCATGTCATCTTTAGGAGCATCCTGAAAGAATTTAAGTGGAAGCAGTTAAGTCTGGTGCTGATCCACTGCTCAGGTTTCATAGACATACATCAGTGTAGTCAGCAAGATGGCTCTGTAGACCTTCTTCAGTTTAGTATGTAGTCTTTAGTACAAGTCTTCTCTCCCACACTTTCTTTTGGAGCCTCCCAAATGCTGAGCGAGCTCCCACAACAGATTTATCAACCTCTTCATCTATGTGGATAATCCTAGGAAGTATGTTGCCAGAGTAAATGAACTCATCCACAGCACTGAATATTTCTCCATTTGTGTGAACCCTGGTTTGATGTATGGAAAGTGCAAGGCTGGCTATTGGAGAAAAACTGTTTTCTTGGCAAAATTATCACAGGAAGCAGAGGATTGACTTATACACTGTTGCCTCTTGGCTCCAGAGGCTGCATTGAATGTAGAATCATCTGTGAACAAAAAGGCATGTGCCAACTTCTCCTCCACTTTGGCCTTGGCTTGTAGACTTTTCAAATTAAATAGTTTACTACCAGTGGAGTAACTGATCTTAATGCCATTTTCATTCTCACTGAAGATGTCCAACAACATCATGGAAAACATTATCCGAAAGAGGATGGAAGTAAACACACAAGCTTGCTTCACTCCCTTGTTTTATGGGGTGTTAAGAGATCAGTACCTCTAATAAGAAGACTTGCTCATGCCCTTCAGGTCTGATCAAACACCTTTGATATATATCTGTCACCTAACTCTTACCTGTGACTCCAACAGATATAGTATGCACAGTGGCCATACCCTGATAAAATTGTCTTGCTAAATGGACCCAACCAAGCTGAGGATAGCCAACTGGCCTCAAAACCATTGCTGAGTTAGTGGGATGCATATAAAGTTCTCCAAGTGGAACTGGCAAAAAATATATTTAATAAGTGCCTACAAAGTACCAGTCAGCATGATTAGTTCTGGGAATACAAATAAGAAAAAAGAGTCCCTCTCCTCAAAGAGCTTCCATCCTAATGAACAAAGAAAATAGATGAAAGGAAGGGGGAAAGGAATAGGGTAAACCCTCAGTAAAGTGCAGATTTAAGTGGAAATTAATGCTATACTTTCCAGTCCTCCTTTTAGAATGGAAAGGTAACTGAGGTCTTGAGTATCAAAGTTGAATCAGTCTTAATGTTTATGGCATTTCAGATGATGAGGTCATTTTGGGGATGGTATGAATTTTATGGAGTCCAAAACAAACAAAAAAGCTGATGGGGAAAAAATAAACACAATCCATTTCCATGATCACGTGTTTTCACAAATTAAAAACATGTGGCAGAATTTATTTTCTATGAACATGGTCCTTGAAAATATAGAATCTTCTTTACAATCATGATAAAACATTGTTATTGAACTCAGGTGGAGGTTTGGAATCATGTGCTTTATTTCAATCTGTAGAGAAAAGAGAGTAAGTAAACTAACTTCAATGTATCTGTAACTTTTAGTAGCCATAAGAAATGATAAATATAGGATGAAATCCTAATAAAGCTGCCCCAGTCCCGATATTCAAGCTTCATTATGGGCCTGGCCAACTGTAGGCCCACTATGCCTACCTAGCCTCCAACCCTACCCCCACCAATATCCTAATTTCTTCATATATGGCTCACTGCTCACTGGAACAATGGGTGTGTCCCTAAACTCTTAGTTCCCACAGAAACAGCAGGTGTGTCCTTCTGATGGGAACCCAGCTACTGTTTCTACTTTGTTGCTGCCCCCATACCTATTCCCCCATAAACAAGTGTGTTCTTGTATTCGGTCACAATCACATCATCCTTCTAGCCCAAGACAGAACCCCAAAACCTAACAATTGATCGTGACCAAACAATAGCTAACCAATTAAAGGACAGCATGACCAGAATATTTTACCACCTAACCCTAGTGGGTACCTCTCCTCTATTACATAATTACTTAAAAAACTCCTCCTGCTTTTTAAATATTAATCATTTTCCTCTATTCTTTGTAAAGTTCGATTATGTAATTATATCTTTATGAAAATCCATCTTATTTTTTCTAAAGTTGCTTGTTCTTCTTAGACCTTAGACCACTTCATGAGAGGCATCAATCTCAATACAGGCTTACACTTGGATTAGAGGGGATTTGACTGAATCCTTTGAGATGGTTCTACCACTACATATCATGAAACCGCAACAGTTATTGCATAGGCAGAGCCCCCACTTCAACAGTTTTTGGCATCCCTAGGTTTAAATCACAACATATAGATAGATGATTTAAATATTATATTGAAAAATATGTCTATACATAGATCTATCTGTGTATTTCTTTCTCCACATATATGTGTATATTTAAAATTGATATATTTAAAGACTGATATTATATATTTAATTTTCTACTACTTTAGTAATTTAAATCATTTATTGGGTTTCTGCTATGTGAAAGCTACTATATCAAATGCTGGGTAAGACACAAATAAAATATGATAATCTTTCAAGAAATATGAATTTTTGTATAATACTCAATGTCAATAGTACAGTTATTTAGTATTTGTATATAAGAATAAAAGGAATGTAAATGAATGACACTGAAGAGCATCCTTCAACTTCAATGCCAAAATACTTTAATTTTAAAAAAATAAAAACTTTATAATTCTTTACTTATATTATGATTATGAATTTATGGAAAATCTCAACAGTTATATCAAGATGATTTTTCATAAAAGAATTCATACAAAATTATGGTCCAGTTACTTTTTAAATGTGTAAAAAGAGATCTCACTGATGGAACAAATTTAATAAGAGCCTATTAAGTATGAGGAACTGTGCAAGTACTGAGTGACAGAGATATAAATTGGCTATATTTGTCTTCATGGCCAAAGAATATTTTTCTTTCTTACCTAATGCATATAGAATGGTTAAGTTTATTAATTATTTAAAGATATAGAATAGAGAATTCAGAAGACCCCAAAGAATAGCTTACAAAGTTTATGCCTAAGTTAAAGTTAAAAATTTTCTAGACCCTCATAATTAATTCCTTACATTTATGTCTATTAATATATACAAAATCCCAAAAGATACATTAAGGTTTTTCTTAGAAAGAAATATTGTTTGCAAATTTATGTTCCAGTAATATATTGGAAAAAAAAAACTTTGTCAATGAAAATCAAGTTGAGATGACTGGAATGAAACATTGACAAATACGGAAATTCTTGTCCTTTTACCATTTCAAACAGGAATTGCATATTATGTTAACATTTCCATCTCACTTGCATCTGAATCTAAAATAATAAAGAGAGAGCAAAGATAAAATTGTCCTGCCTTGGTTCTCCTCCTAGTGGGAGAAGAATGCTCAACATGATGCAAATGTGTTAATAAACTCTTATTAATTAGTAGATTTACAATTTACACACATTGACACAAAGGCTGAAAGATATGAGATGTGGCAAAGTACAAAATTGAATAAAAAAGCTAATTATATTTTAGGTTTGTTTTACATGTATATAAATTTACTGAAATGTTCATGAAACTAGCTTTTTGGTGTGGCAAATATGAGATCTGGGGAGGGCAAAACTAAGATAGCAGCATAGAAGCAGGAAAACTCCATGTGCTCCCCCCATAACCACCTCAATTACCTATTAAATATGACTATAAACAAATTTGAGAGCTACCGAACCCACAAAGTGACACAGTGAAACAAACCTCCTGCTGAAGGCACTCCATCAGGTGGACAGGAAAGGTTCATCATAGTTCATTGGGAGCAGAACCCAGCCCCGCATGAGCCTGTGGATTTAGCCCCAGAGCAACCACAAAAACCAACTGCTGGACTGGAATTCAAGAAAGTGAATCATCAACAGCTGTGACAGTTCCAGAAATATCAACCCATAAATGCCAAAGACACGGAAAAGGTCAGTGAAGAAATGTATTGGAACTGGAGGGGGGGAGGGGATGGAGTGTGGTCTCTCCTCAGCCCCCAGAGAGAGGCACCATGGTTGTTAGGCCTCCACCACATTGCTGCTTCAGAGCTATTGGCCTGCAGATTGTAGAGGAAACAGACAACCGTTCTGGGGGATAGACATTCTTGTCTTGATCTGCCTGGAATGGAGATCCTGGGGTATGTGATTAGTGAGCCAGAGCTTGTGGGAGGCTATGTAGAGGGCACCCAATTAATAGCTCCAACACCTGAAAAACCCCAGCCTTCTGGGACGAAACTCTCCTCCCTGGAAGTAGCGTTCTACCGTGGCAAAGAGCTCAAAAGTCAAATAAGTGAGTGGCAACATGAGCAAGCAAAGGAAGCAAAGCAAGCACAGCAATTGAACTTTAGATTCCTTTTTGGGGGACAAAAATGATTACAACATGAAATGGGATGAAGACAACAAAGTCAGGACTCCTGCAACAAAAGCTTCCAAGAAAAATGTGAACTGTTTACTGGCCATGGAGGAACTCCAGAAGGATTTTGAAAATCAAGTAAGAGAAGTGGAGGAAAAATTGGAAAGAGAAATGAGAATGATGAAAGCAAATCATGAAAAGAGAGTCACCAACCTGACTGAGGAAAATAACAACTTAAAAAACTAGAATAACTTAAATGGCAAAAGAGGTTCAAAAAGCCAATGAGAAGAAGAATGCCTTAAAAAGCTTAATTTGGCAGATGGAAAAAGAATTTCAAAAGCTCACTGAAGAAAAGCATTGCTTCAGAATTAGATTGTAGAAAATGGAAGCAAATGACTTTGTGAGCAATCAAGATACTATTAAACATATCCAAACAAATGAAAAAAAATAGTCTATGTGAAAAATCTCATTGGAAAAATCACTAATGTGGAAAATATATATATATATATATATATATATATATATATATATTCTATTATTAATTTGTTTGCTTACTTTTATTTTACAAGATTCAATTCCACAATAACTGGAGTTACAAATTTTGTCCCCCTCCCTCTCTTCTCCTCCCCCACCCCATGGCAGCATACAATCGAGTATAGGATGTGCAAATCCTTTCACATTAGACAGTAGTCAGGTTATAAAGACAGATTGTATCAAATGGAATGAAAAATGGAAAAGAGGAAATAAAAGCAAAAAAAAAAAAGAAAAAGATCAGGTTTGCTTCAATCTGGATTCAAACTCACTTTTTTTTCTAGTTCTTTCTCTGGATGTAGACATATCTATCCATCATGATTCTTTTCGCATTGACTTATAACACTGCATTGCCGAGAAGAGTCCAGTCTATCAAAGTTGGTCGTCACACATTTGTTGTGTCTGTAATTGTGTAGAAATTTCTCCTGGTTCTACTCCTCTCACTCAGCATCAGTTTGTATAAGCCTCTCCAGGTAAATATGAAGTCCATCTGCTCCTCTTTTCTTATAGCACAATAGTATTCCATTATAAGCATATACCAAAATGTGTTCAGCTATTCCCCAATTGATGGGTACTCCCTTAATTTCCAATTCTTTGCCACCTCAAAAACAGCCGCTGTAAATATTTTTGTACATATGGGTCTTCCTCTCACTTCTATGATCTCTTTGGGATATAACCTCTAGAAATAGTATTGCTGGGTAAAAGGGCAATGAAATTATTTATAGGCCTTTGGGCTTAATTCCAGATTGCTCCAGGAGAGATAATTTAAAAATTATTGGACTACCTGAAAAACATGATCAAAAAAGAAACTAGAAATCACCCTTCAAGAAATTCACAAGGAAATTTGCCCTGATACTTCATAACCAGAGCGCAAAATAGAAATGGAAAGAATTCAGTTATCACATCTTGAAAAAGATCCCTAAAAGAAAACTCCTAGGAATATTATAGCCGGTTTCCAGAGTTCTGAGATCAAGGAGAAAATGTAAGATACAGCAAAAAAGAAACAATTAGAATATTGTGGAAACACAATTATGATAATGCAAGATCTAGCAGCATCTACTCTAAAGAATAGAAGAGCTTGGGATATGATATTATAGAGATCAAAGGAGATGGGATTACAACCAAGAATCACCTACACAACAAAAGTGAGTATAATGTTTCAGGGGAAAATATGTTCATTCAATGAAATAGAGGACTTTCAAGCATTCTTGTTGAAAAAAAAACAGAGTTAAATAGAAAATTTGACATCCAAATACAAGAATCAAGAGAAACATAAGAAGGTAAAGAGGGAAAAGAAATCATAAGGGACTTACCAAAGTTGAAATATTTATATGCCTACGTGGAAAAATGAAAATTGCAAATTATAAAACTTTTCTCTGTATGAGGATAGTTGAAGGGAGACGGGGAGTGATAGAAATGGGGTAAAGTATCTCATATAGAATAGGCATGGGGAAACTTTTACAATGGAGGGGAAAAACAGGAAGGCAAAAGAGAATACGTCAACCTTCATCTCATTGAATTTTTCTTAGGGAGGAAATGACATACACACTAAATAGTGTATCTTGCCCGACAGGAGAGTAGGGGGGAAGGGAATAAGAGGAGGGATTATGGAGGGGAGAGAAGGCTGGGGGGAGGGTAGTTAGAAGCACACACTTTTCAAAACAGATGGTGTCAAAGTAGAGAATAGAATAAGTGGGGGGTGGGATAGGATCGAGGGAAATATAGTCGGTCTTTCACAATATATAGACCATGGAAATGTTTTGCATAGCTACACATATACAACCTATATTGAATTGTTTATCTTCCCAGTGAAGTTGGGTAACAAGTGAGGGAGGGAAAGAATCTGGAACTCCAAGTTTTAAAATCAAATGTTTTTTTTATTATTATTATTTTATTGTTGTTGTTGTAGTTTTACATGCAACTGGAAAATAAGATATACAGGCATTTGGGTATGGAGATCCATCTTGTCCCACCAGAGTGTTGGAGAGAAAATGGGGGAGGATATGGGAGAGAGCAGATGGGGAGGAGAAGGCGTATACAGTGGGATTGCTCTTTTGGGGTGGCAGTTAGGAGAAAGACGGGGAGAAAATTTGTAACTCAAAATCTTATTCAAATGAATTTTTTAAACAAAAAAAGCACAAAGTTTAATTAAAAAAAGAAAATTAGCTTTGGTTGTATTAATAATTGTAATGAATGAGTCCATATATATATATATATATAGGCATTTTCTTAAAATTGTGCTAACTACTCTTCAGCAATATCTTTAACCAAGCATTATCAGAAGACAGGGCTGGTTTTCAAAGAGGCAGAAGAACTTATAGAAAAATATGTGCTTCTACTTCATTAACTACACTAAAACTTTGGCTGCATGATTCATTATAAAAAGTTACAGTTCCTCAAAGAGATTAGAGTATCAGATCATCTTACTCGTCTCCTGAGGAACCTGTATCCAGGTAAAGAAGCAACAGTAAGAATTGAACACAGAACCTCTGATGGGTTTAAAATTGGAAAAGATGTATGTCAAGGTTCTATATTGTCACTTTATTTATTTAACTTACATTCAGAGTACAACATGCAAAATGTCAGGTTGGATGAGTCAAAAAGTAGAATTAATATTGTGAAGAGAAATAGAAAAGAAATTCAGATATGCAGATGATATCACTCTGATAGCAGAAAATGAAGAGTAATAGAGGTTTATTAATAAGGGTGAAGGTGAAAGAAAAGAGTGTGAAATCTGACTTGAAGATAATTTTTTTTTTACAAAAGGATGTCAGCAATTGGTCCAATCACTTCATGACAAATAGAGGGAGAAGAAATAGAAGCACTGTCAGATTTTATGTTCTTGGGCTCAAATATCACTGCAGACAATGACTTCATCTTTGAAATTAAAAACAAAGTTTGTTCCTTGGAAGGAAAGCTACAGAACATCTAGACAGCACAGTAAAAAGCAAAGACATCACCTTTCCAATTAAGGTGTTTCTAGTAAAAGCTATGGTTATTCCAGTAATTCCAGTAAATTGTGAAGAAGTTTTGCTTCATGTTTCAAATGCAGGATATGATATATGTTATTGTTTTTAAAAATTTTCTTTCATTGTGAATTTAGGAAACCATATTCAAAACTATAAATATTTTTAAACACTGTTATGCATATGATGCAGTTGTATCATGGGAAATTTTAAAGATGTTTCTATCTGTATTATTAATTAATTAGATGCTGTTGTCATAATGTTAAACCTATCAAATATTTGATTGGGGATATTTGAAGGAAAAAATACTGTTTGAGGGGAGAGAGAGAGAGAGAGAGAGAGAGAGAGAGAGAGAGAGAGAGAGAG
>NW_027186473.1:32248834-32282885 GCF_028583685.1 Petaurus breviceps papuanus
GAGAGAGAGAGAGAGAGAGAGAGAGAGAGAGAGAGAGAGAGAGAGAGAGAGAGAGAGAGAGAGATTACTGTATAACATAGTTAACAGAAATTTTTTTAGAAAACATATTTCTTTACATAGTCAAAATTATAAAATGCAATTTTCTTGTAAAGCAAACCTACACACACATACACACATTTCAGAAGGGTTATTTTATAAGTCCAATACTCACACTTTTTTGCTTTTTTTTTTGGAGGGCAATTGGGGTTAAGTAATTTGCCCAAGGTTACACAGATAGTATTTTTGTGCATATAATTTTTTTTAAGAAAAAAACCTTCTTCCTTCATCCTGTTGATGGTATTGTCTATAGCAGGTATGTGGTTTGGATAAGGATAAAGGACATGAAGTATATAAAAACTGAAATGCTCTGAAATTCCAGGTTAACTATGAATTCCTAATTTGATAATCTTCTTATACCTCTGACATTTATCAGAATAGTTCGATAAGTTTTGAACTGGTTTTTCCCACTTCAACTAGTTACTCAAAGGCCAATCTGAATATATTTGGGTTTTACTAACGTATACTAAGTCTTGTCCCTAGCAGGTTTTCAACAGCATAACCTAGAAAATCTCCACAAGTGACCTGAAACCTAGAGATCGTCAAGCAAACACTTCCCCATACTGCCCTTATTCATCCATACATGGATGAAAAACACAAAAGAGATGATTGCCAGACACCTGAAGCTAACTGACACTGCCACAGGACTTGACACACTTAAAGATACAGTTAAATTGGATTTCATTGTTCACTCTGTTTTTATTTTGCTTGTTTTGTTCATTCTTGTGTGTTATGGACCTATTTCCTATTGTGTAAACTGCATATATATTTTTTTTTCTTTTACCGATAACTGATGTGGGATTTGTTAAAAAAAAAAAAAACAACCTCAAAATGGGGAATTGTAGATAGCAATATAGCCAAAGTTACTTCAATTAATCAAGTCACTCTACCTTGTCCCCAGCCCTTACCTACCTCAGGATCCTGCTCTCTTTTTGGCTTTAGAAGTGTTACAACAGCTCTTATTAACAGATATTGCAACTTCTCTCCTCAAGTGTGGAATTGTATGGCTTTTAGATAACTATGAGATAACCTGGAAGCACCTTGAAAGTCCCTTACTTCTTGAAAGTCCCTTACTTACTTCTTTACCCTTGGGTATAAAAGCTCAGTTCTCTAATCTTATAATCATAATCTCATGCAGACTGCCTATGTGTGAATATAGCTTGGTTGATTACTATTTTTTGAACCACATAATAAAGCTTTTCTAATTTCCCTCCAACTTTGGTGCATGGATATTGCCCTACAGTATCTCCACCACCTAGCACATTGCTTTATAAGTATATAAAGGGGATCCGGACAAGATATATATGGTGGGCAGGCATGAATGGGTTTTAATCTCTATCATTGAATCTGTATGATATTTATCAATTGGATCACAGATAAATTGGAGTAATTTAGAGTATTATATTTGACATCTGAAAGGAATCCATATGCTTCTGTTAGGGCATCCTCTTTTAAGCTCCAGTCTGATAACTCAACCAGTGTTTTATTTATTTAATAAACACTATTAATCACCTAGTCTGTACTAAGTTGTGAGCTAAATACTTAGTTGTCCTAAAGAAATTTATTTTGAGATTTTCAACATGTACATTTAAGATTAAATAAATAATATATTCAAATTTTTTTCTGGGTTGTTGGTAGTGGGGAGATAAATGGAATAAGGATATTTTTATATAATTATAGATTTTATTATATAATATACACATATATTAATGTAATATATAATACAATTATAACAATTATATATTTTATTTTATAAGAATACCTTAATAATAGATTACACTTGAACTGAGATTGAAAGGATATTAAGGATATCATAAGGCAGAACAGAGGAAGGAATGCATTCAGGACATAGGAAAAAGAAGTGTGTTCTGGGGGCAAAATGCAAAAGCATGAATTTATATCATATAAATATAACAATAAATTATTCAGCTTGCCCAGAATGTGTTTTAGAGTATATAAACAAAAAGAATTTGAAGCAACCATAAATAAAGAACATGAAAGTGAAATATATCATTAAGACTTTAAAGACCAGAGGTGGTTGTTGTTCTAGAGTCAAGAGGCAACAACTTCAGGTCCATTAGCATATGAATAAAAATCATTCAAAGTTGACATTTTTATTTGTCATTGTTGTTGTTGTTGTTGATGACATGATGTGACTTTTCATGACACTATCTTGAAAGAATATGCCAATATTTGAGGAAAGCCAGTTTTTACCAGTCAATGGATTTTGACACCCATTTCTCCCTCAGTTAGAGAATCTCTTCATTAACTGTATCAAATGATTAAGAAGACAAAATATAAGTTCTTATTTTTCTGCTTTTCTCATTGCAGAGAAGCACACACTTTCAACTTGACCTTCAAGAATTTTTAAAAGAACAAAGAAAAAAAAACAATGAAAGTTTGAAAGACACAGTCCAAATAACAGTTCTATAAGCTCACTAGAAGTAATCTTCATGCCAACCTGGCAGACACAATCCATGAGAAACTTAATCAAAATGAGATTAAAAGTCTGTAGCAATTTCCTTGAGAGGCCAGTCAGATATCTCCCATTACAGTCACCAACCAGTGTGCTCTTGGGGTCTATTGCAGAAATAAATTGGTTTCTAGATGAGCTGATTCAAGAGAAAAGGAAAAAATATTTCCTTAACATTGTACCCTAAAATTTACCAAGAAACAGAAGAAAGTTTTTAAGACTGTTTGCTGATAGCATCCTCTTTCCTACTACATCTCTTTTTTTAAACGAAGTCACCAATCTATGTTTTCCAATGAAAACTTGATTTTCTTCCCTTGTGCTATTCTACATTGTTCGTATTTCCCAGGTGACATGGGATATGTCAAATCTTTTATCAGAAGTAATAATAATTTTGTAGTCATTCCAAAGGATTCTGGGAAAATGGTGGAATAAGTATGAAAATTCCAAACTTTCCAGATTTACACCACAAGCAAAACAAAGAGCAGTAAAAAATCAACAAGAGTTGGGACAGAACAGTGATCTTCCTGGGACAATATGAGAAGATCCAAAGAAAGATCCCAGGATGGAGGTTTAGATGGAGTAAATGTAGCTAGCTTGATGGAAACAGGTAGTGATGAGCCCTGGAAGGAGCTGGGTTGGGAGATAGCCTTGACCTAAGCTAAAGGGATTTTCAGCTCTCAGATAGTGTGGGTACTGGAGTGTCTGAGCAAGGGAAGATTAAGGAAACCTCTGCTGAGCAGGGGCACCAGGTTCATCAGTGTTGCTGAGATGCATTCTTGGGCAAGAAGAAACCAGTACAGGCACTGTGAATGCAGAAGCAGTGGAGCAGGGATGCTGCTGGCTGTTGGCACTTACAGGAGAACTAAGTTCTTGATCTCAGTTCCAGGTCAGAGGTGAGAACTAAACATCACATCCCCTGAAGGGTTCACAGGGAGCAACAGTATTTACAGTAGCATTCCAGTGGGGGGGAAGGGGGTAACTATGGCGTGGAGACGAAAAAGAATGCAGATGTTTTCCTAAGACAAAGCTCAAAAAATAACAGCAGGAAGGGCTTAAGGCTGAAGACACCATCCCTCCATTGCCCAGAGTTAGAGCTAACTATAATAATAAGCGGTTATTAGGAAAAAAAGAGGAGATCAGGGTTCATCATCAGAGGAGGATGCTGAAGCAACTAAAAGCATTTCCTACCCCAAAGAATAACATGAAATGGTGACCTGCCCAAAAATTCATAGGAGAACTAAAAAAAAACAAACATCAAAAGTCAAACAGAGATTGAGGAAAAATGGAAATAAAAAATAAGAACAAGTGAAGAAAAACAAGAACATTATGAAAAGAAAGTCAGCCAACTGGAAAAGGGAATTTAGAATCTTAAGAAAGAAAACAATTCCTTAAAAATTTGAACTGAACAAGAAGAAGCCAGAGAAGTTATAAGACACTATAAAATAATAAATTAAAATATAAAGAATGAAAAAAAAGAGACTGTGAAACTTATCATGAGAAAAGCTGATCTGGAAAACAGATCAAGAAGAGAAAACATAAGAAAAATTTAATACCTAAAGACTATGATAAACAAAATTATCTTGGTATAAAAAGACAACAAATACATAAAAAATGTTGTGTTGGAATTTTAGAATGAACATGGAAAGTAGAAATAGAAATAGAAAAAAATAAACTGATCACTAACTGAAAGAGGTCCTCAGAGGAAAACCTACAGAAATATCATAGTCAAATTGTGAAAACCTCCATGATAAAGAGAAAATATTATCAGCAACAAGAAAAATAACCCAAACATGGCAGAGCTACAATTAGAATTACACAGGAACTAGCAGTGACTATTTTAAAAGACCACAGGTCTTGGAACTTGAAGAACAAAAGAACTGGAGTTATGGCCAATACTATCTTACCTAACAAAATTAATTATTATCCTGATTCAAAAAAGGGGCATTCAATGAATTGACAGACTTTCTGATTGTATTAAAAAAGTCGAGAAATTAATAGAAAATTTGACATGGAAGTTCAAAGAGAACGATAAGGTAAACATCAGAGACTGATTAAAAGGGATTCAATATGAACAAATATTTTACTTTTCATATGAAAAATATGTATACCACATCTCTAACATGGTGATTAGTAATTGGGTAGTTGGAAAGAAATATTGAGGTAGACCTGAGAATGATGTGATTTTAAAAAGCAAAATGAAGTAGAGAAAGATAAAACAGAATGTTTACATTATAGAAATCAGCCATTAGATGATGAAGTGATGTGGAGATATTAGATGCGGGAGAAGGATGGTTATTTCCTGAACCCTAACCTTATCAGGAATGGAAGAGGTAAACATACATACACACATATATATGCATATGCACACACACACATACATATATATATATATATATTCATACACATATAAAACATATACACACATATAACTCTCCTCTCTCTCTCTCTCTCTCTCTCTCTCTCTCTCTCTCTATATATATATATATATATATATATATATATATATATATATAGGACAGACACATAAGTGAGTGATAGGGAATAGGACACATGAGATTTAGAAGGATGTGTAGATTTATAAGTGGAATAAAGATAAAAATATATTTTTAGAAAGGTATAAAGGTCTTCTAAATTCAGAAAGAAATAAAATGTTGAGGGTAAGGTCAAGGGAGAAGGTAAGGGAGGGATTCTTTGATGATGGTAGGTTAAGGACAAGATAGTAGGTAGAAGTAAAGCAGAGGAGTGAGGAGGGATAAGAATAGGGTGGGAGAGATAGTGAGGAAAATAGGAAGAAGAAAAATATACAAGGGATAACTATAGTATAGAATGTAAATTGGATGAATTCACCTATAAAAAGGGAAACTGATAAGAGATTGAAAATTTGAATTCAACAATTTTTTGCTTTGATGAAATGTTATCAAAATGAGAGATACACCCAAAAATAAAATGCAGGTCAGGAGTAGAATTTATTATGTAAAAAGCAGGGACAGTAATCATGATGTCAGTTAAAGTTAAAGCTAAATTAATGTTTAATCAAAAGGAGAAAATGGGGAAACTATACCTTGTGCCAGCTGCATTAGTAAATAATTTACATCATATTAAATAACTAGGAAATATAAAAAAATAGAGTATACATGCCAAAACACATACAGGAACTTTATGAATACAAACACAAATCACCTTTTATACAAATTAAATCTAAATAATTGAACTAATATTTATTGTTCATGATTAGGTAAAGCTAATATATTTTTAAATGATATTTTTACCTAACAAATTTATTTATATAATTCTATCCTAATTAAATTACTAAAAATGAATTTACTGAATCAGAAAAAAATAATAACAGGGTCCATGTAGAAGAACAGAAGGTCAGCAATTTCAAGGAGAGGGAAAATATGAAGGAACAAGATTCTGTAGTATCAGACCTTAAAATATAGTATAAGGTAAGAGCAGTGATAAAGTGTTTTTAATAAATAAATAATAATTAATAAATATTCTTTACTCTTTAATATTTAATAAACATAATATTAATAAAGATTATTTTAAATCAAATTTACCTGTACAAATAAGAACTACATGGTCAAGAATAGAGGGAATGCAGAAATCTGGGGTAAAAAACCTCTGATAGATAATCTCTCAGAGTTAATGTGATTGGGTGAGAATTCCATTGTAGTAAAGGAAATGATGAGCTTCTGGATTTAGAAAAATATAGAAAGATTTGTACTTCTGAAGGAGATGTTTTCACCTTCAGAGAAAGATAACAAGTGGGAATAAATCATAATAAAGTCTTATGTATAGGTGTTTGAGTGTATGTGTGCATGTTTATGAATATCTATGTAGATGTATATGTGTACAGATATACTGATATCTATATCTGCACTTAATTGTAACCTTTTGGGGGGTGAAGAAGGGGAAAACAGAGTAAAACGTACACAGAATAGGACAAAACCTTAAGGAAGAAAGAAAAGATGGACAGCTTTGAAAATAATGTATAAGTATTCATATATGTTTTCTTTAAAAGGACATTTATTGGTGCATGTTGAATCCTCTCTTATTTTCTTCTGTATACATGGTGATATTTTTTTCTTTTGTTATTTTGAATTAAAGAAAATTTTAAAAAATGAGTCATTCAGGGTATGAAGGTATATGAGTCAGACTGGGAAGTCTTGAATAACAGGCTCAAAGTTTTATATTTATTTTAAAAGAGAGAGTTAATACTTGAAGATTCTTTATAACTATGCAGGTTTTAGAGTCCATGTGGAGATTTATTTGTAGATTTAAGAAATATTATCAATTATTTTTTCTTTCACTAAATTGTGTAATATTTTTAGTGTAACAACATTTTAATGTTGAAGAATGAATATAAAAAATTATATTAACTGTAGCTATCCCTTGAGCTCTGTTCCTGTTAAGAACCTTGTAATCTGAATTGGAGGACCTGAATTCAAATTTTGACTCTTCTACTTACTATTCATATGACCATGCAACTTTTTATCATCTCTCTGGGTTTCTATTTCCTCATTTATAAAATCGAAGATTTAACAACAGAATCTCTTATAAGCCCAAGTCCTTGATCAAAGACTATGATCTTGAGAGCATATCTACCAGTTATTATTTAGATCTCATCCATAACATCCTATGGTTTAAGATGTTGTTGCATGACACAACAAACAGGAATTATATAGCAATTATATAGTAATACCATTCTAGTAATAGTAATCTAGATGGAATATTAGTAATACCAGTAATACTGAAATACAGAGAGAAAATATTAAGATTTATATGAACAGTCAATTTGAGTCTAAAAGGAACAAAGTGTATTAAGTAAAGATAAAAAAAAAACCAAGTTGTTTCTGAAAAAAAAGCACTTTATCTGAAAATGGCAATAAGTTGAAAAGCAATCAAATTAAAGAAAAAAAACATTTCACGGTTCTTTTACCTTTCCATTTCCAATGAAAGCTCTTTATAGTGAAACCTCAGAAAAGCTCCTATTTTGGGGGTAAAGATCCTGGGATGAAATACTATGTCTGTTACTTCCTAGTTAATTAATCCTAGGTAAGTTGCTCCATTGCAATGGATTTCAGTTTCCTCATTTTCAAAATGTTGGTATTTGATTAGATAATCTCTATGATCCCTTCTTTCATTAGATACTATGATGCAGTCACTTAAAACATGTCCACAGTTTAAGTACGGAAAAAAAATATTTGTTAAATTCTCATTAACTAAAGCAGCTATGCTATAATATTCAGTCTGAAATTCTCCTCTCTAACAGTATTCTGATGTTCTCAGAGAATTTTGTATTTTCATCATAATCTTTTATCCCTTCATTCCTCCCTATTCACTCTGTTCAATTCCTTACCCCACCTCCCATTCTTATTTCCTTCTACCTTTTCATGAAAGATCTGATGTCTAAAATTAATGAGACCTTCACTGCTTTCATAGAATTTCATACTCTTATGGATGGACATACACTTTTCTCATCTCTCTAAACCTTAATTCTGAGCATAGTCTTAAGAGGAAATAAATAAGTGTCCAAGTATTTCTGGAAAGTTTCAGGAAGTCCATTCATCCTCTAGATATATTTGGATGATTATGTTACTTTTTTACCCTTTGTAAGAGTATGCAGATTTAGCAGAATAAACATCTTCCTACAAAATATAAGTATTTAATAAGTAGATAGATAGATAGATAGATAGATAGATAGATAGATAGATAGATAGATAGATAGATAGATAGATGGAGATAGACAGATAGGCAGATAGACAGGCAGATAGAGTATGATAGAATGGAGATGATTACAGGGTAAGAAACTTGAAATCAATCCATTTATGGTGTCCATTTGCTAGCCATTTAATTTTCCCTAGACTTTTAATTCTGAAATTAAGTTTATCATGTTCACAAATAAAAGTTGAATCCCATGAACTTCTTTTTTTTCCTCTAAACTTATTTGATAAAGTAACAGAGTATTCTCATCATTGTTGTTATTTTTGAAAACTATGCATTTAAATAAATGATTTAGTGGAATTTGGTTAACAAAACGCTATATGAAACAACATGGTAACTAATACAGAGGGAGAGTCAAAAGACTATATGTATTTGAATATGTGTGTGTTTTTCCTTTTATCATTGTATAAGTACCACATTGTTTTGTAAACATTGGTTGACCTATTCTTTAGTATTTCTATCTGTACAATAGGGATAATGATATATAACTGATTCTCCCTTATACTAATTTGAAAATTTAAAATAAGATGACTATGTTATTTTGTTCCTACATAGACCATGTGCTAATTATAAGCATATATAATAAGAACTTGATGAAGTTATCTAATATTCACATGATTTATTCATCCATTCAAGGAATGCATATTAAGTATCATTCATACAAGTAGAAGATTGGCTACTATAGGGAATAGACTATTGACTTTTTTTCTTTTTATCCTCAATGCCTAGCTAAGCAATTTTCAAATAGTAGGTGATTGATAAGTATTGTTGGATTGAAATATTATATATTAGGTATTATGGGAGAAGAAAAGGTTAGCTAGCTGTACCTCCTGTTCTTGACGAGTTTGGAATCTGGTAAAAGAGATAAAATGCTTACAGATGCAATAATAAGTACCAAAATAGCGGTGGAAGCATAATGCTTTGTTGATTACGTTCACACCTGTCTGCTCACTGTGAATGAAAATAAATTGCTATTCTTATTTTCTGTGATCATTTTCATGTGCCATTAAGAGTCAGGAAGCAAATAAGATTTTGCCTGTGTTTAGTTTCCCAGGCTTGTGCAATTGTACATACCTTGTTGCCTGAATCTACGCAGGCTAATCACCCCATAACAGTTTATGGCACCTTTAGGGTCCAGTTAGCTGTATGTTTTGAGGGAAAAAGGGAATGAGTTTCCAATAGCCAGTCCAAAATTACATGGAAGATAGACCTTGAATGCCTGGAGAGATCTTCAAATGAAGTTATATTAGAATCGTGTCCAATATTCTTTATTACAAGGTGCAGATACTCACAGCAAAGACAATGCAAGTTGCTTGGGGATGTTTTTGTTTGCTTGTTTTTTATTTGGCTTGGTTTAAGTTTAGACTTTGTGTTCAAATAGAATATGCTTAATATATCTCCTTAAAAAGATCCTTTCTGAGTATTTTTTTAGTAAATGATTTCAATTTTCCATATTAACAGGACACCTGCCTTGCAATTACAGAATCAAACAGGACCATCAATGAAACACTAGTAGATCAAAATGAGTTTATTTGGACTCTGAAATATTTTTTATAAATTAAAGTGGAATTTGGTAAATAATTTCCTTTACATATCTACACAAAAATGGTTTGTTCTATACACTAATTACATAGATAAGAGCTCTGCTAAAAATGTTTAGATTGCTTCAGAAAAGTAATTGTCTCCAAGAATCAGTAAGAAATACTGTGCAGGCAATATTGGCATTCTAATTAGATACAATAGTGGTATTAGCATGATATGTTTACCTTTCAACATACTTTTATATTTCCTATTTCACCTTGCTTGTCTAATCATGAAAGCAAATATCCTGGGAATTTGTACAAAGCAAAATTGGTTGGACCAGTTATAGTTCAAGCACTAAAATAGGGGTTATTAACCTGGAGTTCAGTCCCCTTTGATTAGATTTTAGGGGGTCTGAGAACTTGACATTTTTAGTATTACGATAAGCATATTTATATATAATTGCTCCTTTGCATATTTAATATATTATTTTTTTAAAACAAAACTCTTCTGAGAAGAGATCTATAATCAAACTTTCTCAGGGTTTCATAACACAAAACATGTCCTTCCTTAAAGTAATAAAACTAAATTTATTTCTAATGGAATATGATTGTAATCTAATATAGCCAGATCTATTACAATCATAACATAATTTCTAATATTTGGTTGTTCAATCTCAAGTGGCATTTACCATCACAATGGCATCTTTTTGTACTCTTTATACAGGTGTTGTCCCTGATAAAATCACTCAGCAACAGGAAACAAGGTAAACCACCTCCTACTTTCCCCTGCAACATTTTAATAAAATATAGCCTCCTTAAAGCCCCCAAACCAATATCCTTCTTCCCATCTAACTTCAATTGTGAGATGGTCTTTTGCTGAGTATATATCTTTGACTATTTTTCCCATTCTTCTTAGACTAGCAATGAAACTCTGAGAAAATTAAGAAGCTGAGAATAATTTGTTTTTTATTTTAAAGAACCTTTAGAAGCTAGTAACAAATGGATTCTTTTGAGGTTTGCATTTACTTAATGCTAGAAGATGTCCTGGATTTCAAACTACATTCAGACACAATGTGTTTCTTTCTGTTCATATGTTTCTTTCTTTGATCCTTTCTTTTTATGATACAATAATTTCCAAATATGTAACACTGAACATTAAAAAAAACCTTACATTTTTCCCATGATCTTCATTTCACAGAATATCTCCTCTTTACAAAAGATATAGTGTGACTGCTTGTCCCCCAAAAGAATAGTAACATAGTCCAGCAGTACTGGCTCAGTCCAATCTTACTGTACATTCTTTTCCTTCCTCTGTAAAGAGAAAGTAGTCCATTATCAAATCCACTTTCACTTACAGTATTTTAAGCTTTATATTCTTTGTTCTCTTCATTCTCCTTGATGTCACATTGATTTATATATGCATGCATGTCTTTCAAATAACTGCTTCATTTTTGTCATTTCTCACAACACAATATAATCTAGCCACTCCTCCTCGCACCCCAAGAACTTAATTCTTCATAAACGTTGGATTTATTATTCCTCAGAGAATGCTCTGCAATTTTCAAGTGTTAGAAAGATTAGGCCGGGTAAATTATTTTTCTAAGATAAATAAAACGAACAAATCATCATTCCTTTAAAAGACCTTCCAAAAATGTTAGCACAGTTTTACCTTTTTAAAGGTTAAAACAATTTTAAGGTAGATAAAACTTTTGAGAAAACATATGTTAGGATTTAAATCCATGAAGTAGAATCAAAAGAGAAGTTCTACTCATAATAATTATAGGAATGACAAAATACTTGTGAGTGTATAGTGGAAGATCCGTCCAGGGACTATATGAATCTAATGATAAAACATTTAGAAGAAACAAATACAGACCTGCATAACTGGACAAACATTAATTTTTCATGGAGAAGTAAAACGAATAGAAAAAAATATTACTACCAAAATTAATTTTCTTCTTCAATACTGTACCAGATATGTAAAAGAAAATTTTACACATTTATAAAAAATCAAAAAAGTTTCATATGGAGGAAGAAGAGTCATAATTATAAGGGTAATAATAATCTAGTGCCAGTAGTAAGTTTAGTTGCAGAAATTGTAGTTGCAGCAGCAGTAGTTATAGAACTAGTAATAGTTAGCATTTATGTTGTAGTGCCGACTATGTGCAAGGCACTGTGCTAAGTGCTTTACAGATATTATCTTATTTAATTCTCAGAACAACTCTGGGAAGTAGGTGCTATTACTATCCCTTTATGACAACTGAGGAAACTAAGGCATAGATATTAAGTGACTTCTTCAAAGTCACAAAGCTAATAAGTGATCTAAAGCTAGATTTAAACTTAAATATTCCTGATTCCAGTCCCAGTACTCTAGGCATTGTATCACAAAGATATAATGATAATAATAATTATAAATGATGATTATGAAGGTGATGATAGGAAGGGGATCTATTGCCAGATGTAAAATTAAACTATAAAAGAATAATACCTAAAACTGAATTGTACTTGGGAGCACAGGAGAGAGAGAAAGAGAGGAAGAGAGACATAGACAGGCAGAGATAGAGAGAGAAAAATTAGTGTTGTACTTGGGTGAACAGGGGAGAGAAGGACAGAGACAGAGAAAGAGAGACAAAAATAGACAGCGAAACAGAGAAAAACAGAGACAATCTGAGAAAACGGAGAAAAAGAACCTACTAAAGTAACCAAACACAGTAGCAGATCACTTGATAAACACCAAGATTCCAATTAACATGAGGAAGGCTCACAATTGGACAAAAATACTAAAAAAAAACAAATCAATAGCATTCTATCAAAATTTGCATTTATACAAACCTGTCATGCCATAAACTATTACAAACTACAAATGGATACATGACCTAGTTTTAAAAAGTCAGATCATAAGCAAATTAGAAAAGCAATGAACAAATTGTCTTTCACATTTATTGATGTGAAAGTATTAATGACAAAAAAGCCATAGGACCATGGAAATTAAAATGGACAATTTTGATTATAAAAATTTAAATTAATATTAAAAAATTTTGTTCAAATAAATCTAATAAAATAAAATTAGGAGAGAAACAAATTTTGGGGGGGGATAATCTTTACAGCAGTGTCTATTATACACAATCTCAACTAAGAATCAATAGATAGTCAATGAATGCAATCTATTAGAATAATCAAAGGAAAAAACCTAACCCTATCAACAATTACATAATAATTTTAAAATAACCAATAACTAAAGCCATAGAAATTAAAGCAACTTAAATTTCTAGAAAACATCAATAATATTGAAAAAAATTACCAAAAAAGAAAATAACACAAGTTGGAAAGAAGGGAAAACAAAACAAAACATATACTAATAATAGCACACTGTTGGTGGAGTTGTTTTATCCAAAAGAAATCAAAGAAAGAGAAGACAAATGTGTATCAGTGTGTATAAAGATATACATACAAAAATAAAAATATTTAATTCTTTCTGTGGCCACCAAGAACTAGAAACTACGAAAGTGTCTTCCTATTGCATAATGCATATGTTGTGATATAATAAAATGTAATTGAATATCAAAGAAAACTGGAAAGACCTTTATAATCTGATGAAGAGTTAAGTGAATAGAACTTGAGGTATAATCTAAATCATAATGCAACTTGTAAAAATTTTAGAATTCTGAATAATGTGAAGATAAAGCATTCTAAAAATGAGGATGAAAGACACCATTCTCTTTATGTCAAAGAAGTGATGAACTTAACGTGAAGAAAAAAAAAATAAGCATCTTCAGATATGACTAATGCGGAAATTTGTTTTCGCTGAATAGGTAAATATTTATTTAAAATCTTTTTTTAATTAATTAAGGAAATTGGAAGATACAGATTAATAACAACTATGTTTGTCATTTAGAAAAAAAAAATAAAGCCTTATAAGGGGTATTAAAAATAAATAAATTAAAGAAGAGTTGAATAATGGAGGGTAAAAGATTAATTTCCTCTTATTTCCTAATAATAGTAAAGAAGGAAAAGGGTTTTTTTTTTTTAGTTCTCTTGTATTATATGAAGGGACTAAGTTATTCTTCTTTTACTCCAAAGTTAAAGAGTTAAATTATAAAATCACAAGTGACTATATAGTGAGATGCTGTAATTAACTGAATTTCTTTAGAGTCAACCCATCTATTCAGTGAAACTATCTGAAACAAGACTCTCCTCAAGTTTATCTATTGATTTGTCAATTAAGTGATTTTAAAAATGGAGCACTATATCAACCACAGATTCTCAATTCAGTATAGGAATAAGACCACTACAGGAATAGCAATATAGTTTGAGAGAAAAGATTCATTAAAATCCCATATTTAAGTTATTTTGATTGACTCTAGCTAAGCAGAATAATCTAGGAAGAAAAATAAAATCTAACTTGAAAATTTGAAACAGGAATTAGAAAAAAAAAAGGTTTTCTGTGATCAGTGATAAAGTACCAATCAAAAGTTAAAAAAATCAAGTGAAATTAGAGTATAATAAGTTAAAGGTGATTCTGGGAAATCATATACTGAAAACTTCACTTATTTTCCTCCCATGAGGATGATTTCAAATTGTTGAGATCCTGTCTCAACTGGCTATCTCTCTCAAATGTCAAATGGAAATAATGTGATCCATATTTCATAACTCATAGTTGGGATGATCCAATAAATGAATATATGGATATAACCAGAGAGTTACACATATGAATAAATAATATTACATAAATTATTTTAAAAGTTAATTACATAAATTTTTTAGTTAAAAAATACATAAATTATTTTAAAAGTTAAACAAATGATTTTTTTCTTTCTTTAACCCCTTGGACAATGCAGGTACAATCTGGTACAAAAACAAGTTTTACATAAAAATTTAAGAATGAATGAATCAATATACATGTTGGCTGTGTCTATCATCATCATCATCATCATCATCATCATCCCCATGACTTCTATTTGATAAACACTAAGCCCTTATTTTTCCCAGCTGTGTTTGGAGCAGTTACAAAAGGAGAAGTTGAACTAAATGAATTCAATTATCTGTCCCTCTCTCCCAGTCTTCCATTTTAGCAGTCTATTAATCTGGGAATCTTTTACTCTATGTTACCATTCTAAATAGAAATGAAATGACATGATATGATATATGATATACTACATATGTAATGTGTTTATATGTGTGTCTATATGTGCATATATAACCCATGTATGTAATGAATGCACACATCTATATATGTAATCCACACAAACATAATATTGTGAATTGCACGTATGCATGCTTATATACCTATGTAATGTGCATGCCTGTATAAGGATATATAGACATAGATATATAGATATTTGTGAGTGTTTCTGAATATTATATTTTTCCATATACAAATACATAAAACAGAAATACGAGTGAATATACAAATGTGTTGCAATCATGTGTATGTACACATGTTTACATACATATATGTATGTTTACATGTGCATATAATTATGCATATGAATGCATACTCAATGAATTAATTGTGATGATAAAGATGATTATGATATTTAACCTTGACAAAGCACTTTAAGGTTAACAATGCATTTTACAAGTTATTTAATCTTCAAAATAACCCAGTGAAGATGATGTCATTCTTATTCCCATTTTATAGATTAGGAAACTGAAGCTAAGAGAAGTTCAATGACTTGAATGGGTCACACAGGGTGCAATCATCTGAGTCAGGATGAAAATTCCACTCATCCTGACTCTAAGTTCAGCACTTTACCAGTTATTCTCATTTGAAGTAAGAGGAATGCAAAGCTTATTCAGGTCACATGAGTTGTCTAAAAACCATACAACTAGTTAGTGTCTGGGATAAAATATGAATCCATGTCTTTCTCACTCCAAGTCTCTTGCCCTACACTTGGAACCTATAGGTAGGTACACACATATATAGCCATCTTTATATATCACTATGAGGTAAGAACAAGATGAAATATTTTTGGACCTGGCAACCCATAAACCAAAGGAAAATGTTTTTAAATCACCTTTAATCTTTGGTGTCCTCTTTCTCCATATATAGTGATCTTGGTAGAATGGCAAGACAGGAGACAGTATGTACTAAGAATCAGAATTTTGAGATAACAACACACACACACACACTTTATCACCTTAGTTTTGATCAGTCTACGGATGGCAATCATTGTTAGAGATGTCATAAAATAATTGTGACATAGTAACATAAATTTTGGTATTCACTGGCAACTGTCTTAAAATATCTAGTGTGTGAAAGTATATGGATACATATAGAAAATTTTGAGGTAGTGTTATTTTTCTTGAATCTAACCACCACTGACTTAATTAGAGAAAAGTTTGCCTACCAAATAGTGTCCACTTAATGTTGCAAATGGTTTTTAAGCTTTTATTTTGCTTTATTTTCTAATATCTCTCCATGTCTTTATTTTATTCTCTAATAAAATCTAAGTTGCGTTATTGAGTTTGTTCTTGTGTGAAATAATGGGAAATTGGCCATATCAATTCCAGGTGCAAGGAAACATAATAGCATTTAGTATGCTTTTGATGTCAACTAAAGACACATTTAATTGAACACAACATCCAAAGATGATAGCCACAAGCATTTTCTGCTGTTCCCTCCCCCCTTCCCTTTTCCTGAGGGCTGCGACATAGAAGATGTCGGTTGTTATTAACATCTAGCTGTTACCCTTATATCTGTAAACCTGCTATGTCAAAAGGGAAGATACGTGGTAACTATAGGCTAGAAAAGTAAGATTTTTTTCTATTGTTTCCCCTTCTTAATAATAACATTCCATGAATGCCATTTGCATTTTTTTATTGGTTTGCTGAATATATTTGTATGACCTTTCATTTAGAACATTGACTTGTAGATTTCTTTTATAGATTATATTGAAGTAAAATCATATTAAGCAAATACAATTGAGAATATTAATTGAGAATATCAAAGACATTTCAAAGTATCTGATTAAATTAAAGGGAATATTTTGTACAGAAAATATATTTGGATGTAGGTTAGAAATTTGTCCCTGATATTTGTTACCTTTGTTATTTAGGAAGGTAAAAATATATTCAAGCTTTAGTTTTATTAAGTGGTGGGGTAGGGCTAGATTATCTCTCTGTTCATTTCTGTCTCTGAAGCTGAAGTGTGATACTGTGAGTGTATTTCTCCTAAAAATACTTTTTTTTCCTCTTAATCTTCCAATAATTATATTATGGAGCTTAAGAAATAATTTTCTATTGAAAATTTAGAAACTAGAAGGAAATTCAAGCAATATATACATAGTAAGTCACATAAAGTGTCAATGTACTTTTGTAAACTAAAACAGAAGATTCTCTAGACTTTGTCAAAAGATTGAACAGGAATGGAAGGATATTGTCCAGTGCACTTGTATAGTTTTGATGATTTTTATTGATCCCTTTCTGCTCTCTCTCTCTCTCTGTCTCTGTTTCTCTTTCTCTGTCTCTGTCTGTCTGTATCTCTTTGTCTCTCTGTCTCTGTCTCTCTCTCTTTCTCTCCTCTCTCTGTCTCTGTATGTCTGTCTGTCTCTCTCTTGTTCCCCATCTGTTTTAGAGCTAAAAAGAACATTTGTCTCTATCTTTAATCTACATGAATTTTTTCATAAAAAGGAAAACAGTAGGTTTTGGGGATGCAATCAACAAATAACAACAGAAAGACAAACTAGCTATATTTAAATAGCAAGACAGGGCTTTTACAGTCATGGAAATTATGTCTGAATAGGTATTGTGCATAGTTAGAACATCAAGTTGTCAGATATAAGATTAGAATTTAGAATAAACAAGAAGAAAGAATGGTTATAAGAAAAAATATTTATAATGTATACAATTAAGTAGGTTTAATAGTAAATAATTTTAATAAGTTATTAGATATACAAAAAATGGAACTTAATAAGAGAAATGACATTAAAAGAAACTATAATGATTTCATCTAGAAGGTAAACTTTTGTAAATTAATTGCTAAACAAGGGGACCCAAAGAAACCATTAAGTGCTTTATTAGCAAATGGTGACCTGCTTTTCAAAGAGAGATGGCTGCCAAAGACAATACTAGGTTGGAATATAAAGTTGTCTATGAAATCTTAAGAAGAAAGAAGATAGATGATTTATAGGCAGTATCAACTCATAAAACAGAAAGAAGCAGTGGAGTATAAAACTAATCTAAAGAAAGCTTGGCCAGGTATCCAACTAAGCAGTTATCCAGAGGGCATTCAAGGATGAAACCAAAAAGTGGACCACAACCATAAAAATCTTAGAAAAGAATTGTAAATAAATAAATGAACAAATAAACTATAAGAACAAAACAATAACATGAATGTCATTTGCTTGTCTGTTTTCATTTTCCATGCATTTTTAGGACCATCAAACTCGGACCTTTATATGATAATCCCTGTGTTTTTTAGAAGTAGAAATGGAATCAAAGAAAACAAAAGGAAAGAAAAAGGAAAAACAGATGGTTTGGATTACACACACACACACACACACACACACACAGATGCAGAGAGAGAGAGAGAGAGAGAGAGAGAAGAGATCTGTGCTGAAGATGATACAATTGAGAGGAAAGTGGTGGTATGATTTCAAAATTTATTAATGGAGAGAAACACACCAAAGGCATGTGTGTGAGAGGAAAACAGTTGCTAGTAATACAAAAAAATAATAAGAAAATATCAGGAACTACGGAAATTTATGTTAATGTTACCACTGATGCAAAATCTTTTTAAGCGTTGACTATAGATGAACTGAGAAATTTTTGTATGAAACTATTGGTAGGTAACCAACAAAATTTTGCAAATGACATTCAGTTTTAATTTCTCACAAAAGAGAAAATAGACTAGTTAGAGAATACATGCTCATTTGTTCATTTATTATTATAAACTTGGTAGAATGAAACAATTTATTTTTAAGTATCTCAAAGGTGTTTGAAAGTAAGTATTTTCAGATGAATTAATATAAGAGAAGAAAATATCAAATTCAATCAATCTGAAGTGAAACTTAGGTATGAACAAGTAATTATTCTATTTGAGAGGAGTGAAGTGATTTGATCATTAAAGAAAACATATGAAGGCAAAAGAAAATGTTCTGCAATTGTTGAAAAGATGTTATCTTTACCAGAAGCAGCAAGATACTGAAATCCAGAGGAAAAGTGGCTTCAGGGTTCTATAGGGTTACTGACCCTTTAATCATAGGAAGAAATTATACCAAGGAAGACTTAAGCAAGAATTGTGAAATGTCAAGTTTTCTAGGCTTGAACCTACATTACCCACAGACTTGTGATTGTAAGAGAACACGCCTCCAATAAGGGGAGATGTTTCTATAACAACCATCCTTTATATAGCTGCTTAATAAATATAAAATAAAAATATATTCAGCTGATATTTGGGAGGGAACACATTTTATGGGGACTCATGAGAAATAGTGTACAAAACCCAACAATCCCTCTATTGACCCAATGTTTTTTGCTAGTTAAAATTTGGGGTATAGCATCACAGTGGGTGTTTTACATATATCAAGATCATTAAGGATTCCTCGGAAGATGTGACAACAGATATTATGCTATCCAATGTCTCTCTGATGATAAAAATTTGACAATTAATAAGGCAAAGAGACATTTGCCTTCTGAAAATATTCTCTATTGGGATAGTGTGATAGTAATGGCAATTAAAGATTCCCCTGTATTGACTTGGTTTTCAAACTGATTGTGTTAAAACCCAGAGCTTAATCCCACCTGTGGGATGGGCTTGTTGATGTGAAAAGAAAGTCCTGAACTGGGAGGAGCTGGTGACGTAGATTTGGAGAGACAAGAGAGAGGCAGAAGAACTTTTTGGAAGCAGCACCTCGTGGAGGCAGAGAGAGACTGATAGAATTGCTGGGGGCCACTTTGAATTGCCCTGGACTTTTGAGAGCTGCCCCCTGAGCTGCCCAGGACTGAGGAGACATGGCTGTTTTGCTGGTACTTTGTCTGTCTGTTTTGATGTTGTTTTGCCAGATTTGCCCACTGGTGAAAGACAGTCCTCCTGTTGAAGAAGTCCTGGAACCTGGCTGTTGGCTAAGAAGCCCTGAGACTGTCCTGCAGACAGAGAGTGAATACTGTCCACCGGTGAAGGACAGTGCTATTGTTGCAGGGGTCTGGAGACTGTCCTGCAGACAGAGTGAATACTGTCCACTGGTGAAGGACAGTGCTGTTGTTGCAGGGGTCCGGGAACCTTTCTGTTGGTTCAGAAGCCCTGAAGAAGGATTTTCTTGTTGTATGTTTACAGAAATCCTGGGAGAGGGTTTTGCTAATGTTTTCAGGGGTTCTAGGACTGTCCTACAGATAGAGGATGAATTAATGAAGGGACTGGCAATGTATCTTGTGGCCTTGCTAAGCCTTGTCTCCCCAGGAACTAAGATTGCTGAGAACTTGCCTTGTGTCAAGATGAAGAAAAGACCTCCATTTGGGTATTAGGTGCTGTGCTTAAACTTGATGTAACTCTGGGGTAGATTCAATTGTGACCCAGGGGTGGGGAACTTTTGACCTTTTTGTGTTCTATGGTTGAACAAATGAATGTACTTTACTTAGATTGGAAACTAATCTCCATTTGAGAAGAGGGGCTTTGTGGTGGACTAAATGAAGGTACAGCCTAGGGGTGGAGTAGTATTTAGAACAGGGACTTTGTAATTGATTGAATGATTGGAAGGTCCTGGGGTGGGGTAGTACTTGGAGATTATTTAATCACACTTAGTAAATGCTGTATTTTGAATGATGTCATGTTTTGATCTTTTCTGTTCTTGGTTTGTCACTGAATAAAATGGAGAGCACCTATGCTGGTATTTTGAAACTTGGGAAGTTGCCTTTCCATGGCATTACATTACAGATAGAAATTAGCATAGAGTCCAAGTTGTGTCCTGTACTTGATGCCTTTTTCTCTCTCACTCTCATATTCAATCTGTTGCCAATTTCTGTCATTTCTACCTTAATATTTGTTAAGAAATTCTTCGGGCAGGTCCCCTAAAGGACTCTTGCCTGCTTCTCATGGAAGAGTAACAATAAACTTCTACAACTCTCACTCCAATTAAGCCTGAGACCTTGAATTCTTTCCAGACGATATTGCAGGTTTTCTGGTCTTGGATGAGATCAGAATTCCTGCTGAACCTATTGGGATCCCATCCGCCATCACTATGATGTTGGCAAAGTTGGATGAAAAATTGATAATGAGGTTTTGGAGGGAACATCTGAGGAAGGAACAAAGAGAAATCTAAAACAACTTGAGTTGGAAGGTACCTTGCAAGTCCAAAAGTTTCTGAGTAAGTTCCTACTGCTTACCATCAACAACATCACCTCCTGGAGCTATCCAAGAGGATTCTGAAGCTGAAAGGATTGAGAAAACCTAAACTATACCCTGACTGACTAAATCTAGTTTAGGGCATTACTTATGTTTCTACTTTTATGGACAATAGAGATCCAAGGTGAATGGAAAATATCTTTTTAGTCCCAACTTACCTTTACCTCCCAAGAGAGTACAATAATGGTGATATGTTATTGTTTTACTTTGTATTTGCTCATGAATGCTTATGAGCCTTTCTTGCTTTAAGCATTTTTGTGATAGAGAAAAATAAGTAGCTATCCTATAACTATACCTATTAGATACATATAGTACCTTTTCTAAATGTTTCTATGAACTTCTTTTAGAAAAGATCCTATCTATGAGCCATAGCTAACCTTTTTTTGGAGATTCTCCCCAGTACTCAGGTGAAGGCAATGAGCCAGAGAGTGTGACTCCCCTCTGTTAGGTGTCAGGCTACCCCTGGGATTGAACCCAGTCCTCTTGGGTGGAAGGGGAGCCTCCTGTAACAGAAGTGACATGAAAATATGTTCAAAAATATGTATTTACCTTGCTTCCAAAATGGTTTTAAAGATTGATGTAAATAAGACCCAAGCTGCACCTTTAGGGAGATGCATTAAATTGAAATCTTTCCACTAGAAATCTGATCATCTGAATATTGACACTATACAAAGGAGACTTTGTGAAATGTCTACTTTAGGCCAAGGACTGAAAAATGCTTAAATGCTGGGTAGCAAAATATTAGAATATAGAGTATTTTCTAAATAAGAATTTAGAAAGCTTTCAGCAATCCCTAGAGTTTTCATTCTGAAGCAGATAAAACATACCACATTTCTCATTATAACTGCAGAATGTATTTTAAAAGCTCACTCAGATTTCGAGAAGCCAAGATGGCAGAGTAAGCAGAAAATCACCTGAACTCTCCCACATTTGCCTCCAAAATTATATAAGTACCCTAAAACAAATTCTGGAATAGCAGGACCAGCAAAAAGACAGGGTGAAACAATCCCCTAGCCTAAGAAATGAAGAGAGAAAAATTTGGAACTCAAATTTTGTAAAAATGAATGCTAAAAATTGTTTTTACATACAATTGGAAAAAATACTATTTAATAAAAGTTTACTCATCAATGTCAAAAAAAAAAGAAATTCTTCATTCTTCCATCTTTTAACACTGACAATATGCTAATACAAATTTCCATTACCTCACTCCTAGCCTATTGCAATAATCTGTTGATTTTTTTCTCTTCCTCAAGCCTTCCTCATTCCAGTTCATTCTTCATTCACTCATCAAATTGATCTTTCTGAATCATGAATATGTTCATGTTATCTGCCTTTGGCCTTTCCCATTGAATAAATTATAGTCATTTTATATTGCCTCTATTGATCAAAGATAAAATCTTCTATTTGACTTTTAGAGCCCTCCATAACCTAAACTCTTCCTACCTTATCAGTTTATATATATATATGCCTTACCCCAATGCAGTCCTCTGATGCAACAATACCAATATCCATACTATTCCTCATACTAGACATTGCATCTTATCATTGCTTTTATTTTCATTTGTTGTCCCTCATACTTGGGATTCCTTCCATCCTCCCTTTCACTTACTGGTTTTTGTGGCTTTCTTCAAGTCTCATATGGTCTCTACTTCTGCAACATATCTTTCCTGACCCCCTTAATGAAAACACTTTCCCTCTGTCAATTATTTCAAATCCATCCTGTGTATATTGTCTGTATATTTAGTTGAACTTATGTAATTTTCATTAAACTGTGATCTCTTTGAGAGCAGGATTGTTGTTTACTTTGCTAGTATTTTTGGTGCTTAATTCAGTAAGGCCTACTATATGTCATGCCTGGCATAGGTTGGGTAATTAATAAATGTCTGTTGACTGATTGAGGAAGTGTTCCAGACATTCTTGTTTATAGTTGATATGTTAATAATTTTGTTTCCCAAAATACTGCATAGCTTCTTGGTAGTTATCCATATTTTTTCAAGAGAGTTTGCACTATTCATTCACATAGGAAAAAGGACTAAAGAATATCTATTGCATAGATTTCAAGATGCAATTGAATGAGCACCCTATAGATCAGTGTGTATATCTTAAAAAGAAAAAAAAAGATTGACAATGAGTTGGGTCTATAATTGAAAATGAGGAGATAACGCTCAATTGATTTCCAATATTATCAAAGCATGTTTACTGATCCCAAGCTTCCCATAACTCCCAAGGCATATGTTTTTAATATAAACATTTAGTGATATTGCTGTATGGAAATGAGAACCAGAATATGACAGCTTCCAAACACCTGAAATTGAATATCACATAGAAGGAAAAGAAAAGCCATAGGGTGGTTATGAGAAGGCTGCAATATATAATGAATAAGGAATGTAAAGAACAAGTTCAAAGGATGTCATTGAGGAATTGTGTGACAAAAATAGAAAAGGGGTAGGTAACATGATGAGATCAAGAGATGACACAGATAGCTGGCTGGCATGCCCCAGTGGTACTTTTGCAATGCAATGAGAAAGTAGTGATAAGTTATAGCATATGGAGTGGTTCATTTGTGGCAAACTATTGAAAGGATGTGTTAAGTTAGAGTGTCAACAGGCATGGTTTTGTTTCAAGCTATATTTTTGGAAGGAGCTATTAAATCAGCATGATAATAGAAGCATTTACATATTTGAATATGGGAAACAGGCAGTCAAGTGGATTGGTAAATGCTATGCTGAATTCAGAATGCAGTATGACTACTGTTTCAGATGTTTATGATAAAGTATGAACATTTATCCCTGGGTCTAATGATGGAATCATGGGACCTGAACCCCTAAAAGGAAAAGACGGTCTTTAAAAGCAAGCTAATCCCTGAATTTTCCCATACATACCTTTCAGTAGTCCAGATCACTGGTGCCTCTGACACAAGCATCTGACCCACCCCAGCCCACCTTGATTACTTAATTACTTGACATTCCTTAATCCTATCCCTTTTCTTGTTACCTCCAGATCATCCTATACTATTTACCATTCCTTAGTACAAACCAAATTTTCTTAGTCTTTTTCTATATAAAAGTACCAGTGCTAGCCCCATTAAATTTACCAGATTCTTAGAATCAAACTTGCTTGTACTAGTGTATAATAAAACCTCATTACTTTGATTAGAAGG
The DNA here is from genome assembly GCF_028583685.1 of Petaurus breviceps papuanus. Classification (NCBI taxonomy): domain Eukaryota; kingdom Metazoa; phylum Chordata; class Mammalia; order Diprotodontia; family Petauridae; genus Petaurus; species Petaurus breviceps. Next base: position 32,273,155 of record NW_027186473.1, read on the forward strand.
CTTGGGTGGTGTAATTCTTTCCTGATCTGCCCTGTTCCATTCCATTTTGGGGTTCCTATTACCCAGAACACAACACTATCACTCATTTTTTCTCAAACCCAATTACCTTATGTCTACAATGGTGAAATTATAGCACTTTGCTGTTCTGAGGATCAAATCAAATGGCATTATATTTAAACTCCTTTACAAACCATAAAGAAATGTGCACATTTTAGCTGTTATTATTTTATTAATTCTTTAACATATTATATACATTGTAATTTCCTTTGTGACAGGGGTTACTTTTTTTTGTTGTTTATTTTATCCCTAGCATCTAGAAAAATATCTGGCACATAGTGGGAACTTCATAAACGTTTACTTATTCTAAGTGTATTGAATTGATCTTCCTAGTTGGTTTCTCCTGGTGCTTAAATCTGATTTCACAGTGGGATATGGTAATACCCATGGGAATTCTTCAGCCATGCTGGTGGCACACAAAAGCTTTCCTCAGCCCTGACAGAAAATATACATCTACTACACACTTAGCCTGAGTAGGTAATAACCTGCAACTAGGTCATTCTATATTTTTAGAGAGAATAATTTCCTAAGGATACAATTAAAAAATAGGGAACCCTAACAAACTGTAAGAGTGAATACAATGACCAATATTGCTCATTTTATTTCTAGGAAATAAATTTGGTTTGACCTGAATCATCACCATATTGGAAGCTCTGCTTGGAGCAATTAGACTGAGTGGTTCTTGGTCCCAAATTTAATGTGACCTAATGTATCCACACAAGGCTTTTGTAGCTAATTCAGGTGCACCCCTAAACAGAGGTCCAGGATACCCTGACCATTAACAACAAGCAAAGGGAAACAAAAGTTCTTTTAATTTAGTTCTTTAGCTGAAATAGCATACAGATTACCTAGGAATGAAATGTACTGACCTCCCTATACAAAGAAGATGATATTCTAACGAAAATTGTTCATACTTTGTTGTGGTCTTTGTTCCGTAGCTGAGTTGAAATTGTAGTAATTTTTCTAAATCTTCTGTACTGGTCCCCTTTGCGAACAAGGGTTAGGTGGAAAAGAAACAAGTTTGTATTTGGGATTCAATTCCTAGCACTGCTACTTGTTGCTTCTGTTACTTTACAAAGGATCTCCCTAGGCCCAAGTTTTATTATCTATAAAATGAAAGTGGTGAACCAGTAGCAACTCCAGCTGCCTTTTAGACATCTTGAACCAGATGTCCACTAGATATCTTAAACTCAATATATCCAAAATGGAACTCATTATCTTTCAACTAAACCTCCCTCACTCATATGTTCCCTATTATTATAGAGTGCAATACCATCTTCTCTGCCCCCATGCTTAAAACCTAGGAATTAGCCTGATTTCCTTACTATCTTTTACCTCCCACTCCTATACAAACTTTCACCAGACTAACAATTTTGCATTATCTCTTGTATAACCCCCCATTCTGTCCTCTGACTTAGGCCTTCATCCCCTAGTTTATTCCTCCTACTTTTTTCAGTTTTCTTATACTTTACTCCCTGACATGTAGTTTTTGATGTAATGACACTGGTTTCCTTGTTGTTTCACAAGCAATACACCCTATCTCTTAGTTCCAGGCATTTTTTCTGGGTGTTCCTGTACCTGGAATATTCTTACTCCTAAGCTATGACTGTTGACCTTCCAGTTTCCTTTAAGTCTTAAATAAAATCTCACTTTCTACCAGACCACACATTCCATCCCTCTTTATTCCAGAGCCTTCCCTCAGTTATATATTTCCTATGTGTCCTCTATATAGATTGCTTTGCATATATTTATTTACATATTGTCTCCTCAATTACTTAATAGGCACCTTTAGGACAGAGATAATCTTTTGGCTCTTTTTATATCTCTAGCATTTAGTACAGTGCTTGGAATATAGTAGGTGCTTAATAAATGCTTATTGATTTCATTGGTAGTTCATTTCTTTTATCACAACTATTTTTAAATTCTATGCTTTGTGGAATTTATAAGATGGTTCTGAAATACAGCAAATAAAACAGAACATACTGGTCTATTTGAGGAAAGTAAATTCATACAATTGAAGTAAACATTTGACATTTTATGTGAAGGATCTCTGCAGTCCACTCAAAATTTTGTATATAGATCTTAGAGGGTTGTCTCAATGAAATAAAGTAATTTTCCTAGTGTGACAGCTAGTAAGTGACTGAAATGTGACCAGAACCTCAATTTTGACTCTCAAGCAAATACTCTCTTCTTTATTTAACCATCTGTAAAATGCTTTATGACAAGGATAATCAAAGTATCATATAATCAGTTGTGCATGCTGGAGACAACTTGAACTGGCTAGATATCTGATTAATAAATTTTCAATATCAACATCTATAGCTCAGAAATTTGCTAATGATATAAATTGGGGCTAGCATTATTTATTTATTGTACAGATTTAAGAAAGTGATATAGAAAATATTAATAAAGATTAAACTTAAAATTATGTCAGGCACACCTTTTCCTCCTTGGAGACCTATTTGTTAAAAAAAAGCAGCACACCACTCCTATAGTTAGTGCTATAACTGAAGCTTCATTCTTTTATTTTTTTTAAAGCCAAAGCATGAGGGTCTGCAGATGTCTTTCGGGGGGTGGGGGGAATGAGGGCACAAATATTTTGATATTATTTTTATTTGAAGGAGTACTTTGAAGAATGGTCTCCAGGTGGGGCCTATTTGAGTCTTCAATGCTTCCTTGATACATGAAAATTGATCCTCCACAAATATACCTGTTCTGTTGATTCCCACTCTGTCAATCAGTCATATTTTAACAAATTTCTTCTACCTCATTACGTATAAAGCCAAGGCACTGACAAAACTCTAGAGACACAACCTTAATGCATCCCCCTCTCACTTGTCTGATTTATCACTGCAGGTTCCCCAACCTTCCTTATGGATCACATAATATGGAAATATTTTCTAAAGACATTAGAGAAATGAAAAACTAGATTTGTCAAGGTGAGATGTTTGGCACCTTGAAAATCACAAGGGACATCTTTGGAAACCTTTTCGGAAGATTCAGCAAATTCAACAGTCACATCCTCCTCATAGCAAAATTAATAATCTAATAACTGGAAAAAAAACCTCTCCATAAAAAGTACTTATTAGAGTGCCAGGAGGTAATCAAACTGATTAATCAAAAAGGAAATGGGAACAGTAAATTTTAACCTATTTAGGATTTTCCAGAACTACTAAAGTTAAAGCTTTGAAAAATATCAGCATTACAAATGTATCTCATAGGACAATTGGTCCAAACTGGACCTGATCATGAACTCTATCTTTGCCATCCCCAAAATGTCATCATCTAGTTGTATATGGAGACTTGTGGTGAGGAGGAATACACTGATTACAGATATTATATTTTACCTAAACCTCAATTTTTTAAGTTAAGTATTTTCATTTAAATAATTCCCCTATTGCATGATTTTGAGGTTCTTTATTCTCATGGTTATGCTACCCTGAATGCTCACTAGCCTCTCAATTTTCCCCCAAAATACTATTTATGTCTCTTCAGAAGCACAAACAATAATACTCCAGGAATTATTTGAATAAACCAAGATTATCTTCTACCTTATTCTGGATACCAGATCTCTCATTACAGTTAAAGACACCTGTGAAAGTTTGCTAGCCTGGGTTTCACAATATCCCAGGGAAACTTTAATCCACCACAGTATCTGAAAGACTTACAATTAACGAACAGCCAGACTGAAAGGAGAAGAAATTTATTAATGCACTAAGGAAGACCACTTGAGCAAGGAGAACCTTCAGATTCTTTTTGAATATGGCTTGGGTTTTTAAAACATTTGTGGTAGACTTTCATTATAGGGTCTGTTATGGGCATTACTTAGCATGATGGAAATGGGTAAAGTGTACAAGTCTTGGGGTCCTATGAGAATTGCTTTTTTCTGAATTTAGTCTTATCAGAATTCCCTGTGCTGGCAGGAACCCCCTTAGATAGTGAAGATGTTTCAAGGGGAAATCAGTGAGGCTCTTCCTATTGCCAGGAGACTAAAATTCAGCCTTAGAGTCATTGTTTACACTACATTATAAGTCTGTTTGATTGGTCCCAGAGCTTAGTTTACTGTGAAGCGGATACCTCCTGCAAAATACGTAATATAAAGGTATAATATATACCTCCTATGCAGTAGCATAATATTCAAGGCTTCCTTATTACCTTGTTTGCATTTTGGGGTGCATTTTACTCACAGAAAAGTAACCTCTGTTCCCAATGTCATATAATGTGGTATTTAATATTAGGTATGAGCAATTTTTAAGTCCAATAAATATACTTTCTATTCCTTTTTGAAAAATGTTGTCTCTGAGATGAGAATACAGAGAAAGTCCATTAAAGATATTGAAGAGGGGTGGAGTCAAGATGGCAGAGTAGGAGCAGGACCTCCCTGCTGCTCTGGCTTCCACCTTCCCCAATCCATGTAAAAAGGGGACTCTAAACAAACTTTGGAGCTGCAGAACCCACAAAACAACAAAGAGAAGCTAACCTCCTGCTCAGGACAGCCCAGCAGGCTAGCAGGAATCGACCAGCCCAGTGCTCTGGGAGCCCAGCCCAGCCCCACACTGAGGCTTTAGCCCCAGGGTGGGACTGAACAGCTGCCAGCAGGAGGGACTCCAGATCAGCAGCTGTGGCCATTTCCAGATTTATCAATAAATAGATGCAAAGGACAAAGTGAGAGGTCAGTGCAGTCGGGAATTTTGAACCTAGTAAGTGGGAGTGTGTGGCTTTTGCCCCCAGGGCGAGAAGCCACTGAGATGTTGGCACAGCCAGCCAGCACCACATGGCAGCTTCAGCTCCTGGACTGCAGAGTGTAGGGGGACCATGGAACAGTATGAGGGTTAATTGCTCTTGCTTCAACATTTTGGATATGGATTGCAGTCTAGGGTGGAGGTCCTGGGGTGTGTGTCCAGCTTGCCAGAGCGTGTGGAGAACACAGAGAGGGCACCCATCTAATACCGCAAGCAGCTGAGAAAGCCACAGGGAATGGGACAAAAGCTCCCTTTTGGGGTGGCAGAGCCCTACTGTGGCAAAAAGCCTAGGGGTCAAGTGACTGAGGGCCAGCATGACCAGGCAAAGGAAAAAAAGCAGACAGAAGATTCCAACATTAGACTCCTATTTTGGGTACAAAAAGGAGCAAAGCATGCAACAGGAGGAATACAGTGAAGTCAGAACTCCTTCACCAAAAGCTTTAAAGGAAAATATGAGCTGGTTACAGGCCATAGAGGACTTTAAGAAGCAGATAAGAGAAGTGGAGGAAAAATTGGGAAGAGAAATGAGAACAATGCAAGAAAGTTATGAAATGAGAGTCAACAGCCTGACTGAGGAAAATCACACCTTATATAACAGACTAACTCAAATGGCAAAAGAGACTCAAAAAGGCAATGAGGAGAAGAATGCCTTAAAAAGCTGAATTTGCCAGATGTAAAAAGAATCCCAAAAGCTCAATGAGGAGAATCATTGCTTCAGAATTAGATTGGAGCAAATAGAAGCTAATGATTTTATGAGAAATCAAGATGCTGTTAAACAGATCCAAACAAATGAAAGAATAGAAGGCAATGTGAAATATCTCATGGGAACAACTACTGACTTTGAAAATAGATCCAGGAGAGGTAATTTTAAAATTATTGGACTACCTGAAAGCCACGATCAAAATAATATCCTAGAAATCCTCCACCAGAAATTTTCAAACAAAACTGCCTGATGTTTTAGAACGAGAGGGCAAAATAGAAGTTGAAAGAATCGACCAATCACCTCTTGAAAAAGATCCCAAAAAGAAAACTCCTAGTAATATTATAGCCAGGTTCTGGAATTCCCAGATTAAGGAGAGAATATTACAAGCAGCCAGGAAGAAACAATTTGAATATTGTGGAAAGACTATCAGGATAACCTTGGATCTAGCAACTTCTACACTGAGGGATCGAAGGGCTTGGAATATGATATTCCAGAGGTAAAAGGAGCTGGGATTAAAACCAAGAATCACCTACCCAGCAAATCTGAGTATCATGTTTCAGGGGGAAATATGGTAATTCTGTTGAATAGAGGACTTTCAAGCATTCTTACTCAAAAAACCAGAGTTGAATAGAAAATTTTACATTCAGATACAAGAAGCAAGAGAAGCATGAGAAGGTAAGCAGGGAAAAGAAATCATGAGGAATTTATCAAAGTGGAAGTAATAACATTCCTACATGGAAAAAACAATAATTGTAACTTATGAAAGTTTTCTCAGTAGTTGAAGGGATTAGAAATATATATGTATGTCTATATATGAGGGTATATGAATACATATGTGAATGTGTGTATATGTTTGCAGGTATACATAGATAGAGGGCACAGGACCAACTTAACAGGAAGGGATGATACTTAAAAGGTGAAATTAAGAGGTGAGAGGAATATAATGAGAAGAGATGGGGAGAGACAGATTAGGGTAAACTATCTCATGCAGAAGAGGCAAGGGAAAATGGTTGCAGTGGAGGGGAAGAATAGGAAAGCAAAAGGGATTGGGTCAACCTCATTCCCATTGAATTTGGCTTGAGGAGGGAATGAAATACACACTAAATAGGGTATCTCACCCTCCAGGAGAGTAGGGGGAGAAGGGGATGAGAGGGTTTATGATGGAAGGGAAGGCAGGCTGGGCAGGGGAGGGAAGTTGGAACACCCATTTTTGAAAAGGGACAGGATCAAAGTAGAGAATGGTTGTTATAGGAGGGAGGGAAATATAGTCAGTCTTTTACAATATATCTACTATGTTATTGTTTTGCATTAGCCACACATGTCCAAACTACACTGAACTGCTTTTCTTCCCAGTAAGTGTGGGTGATAAGGGAGGAAGGGAATGAATCTGGAATTCAAAGTTTTAAAATCAAATATTCATATATATATATATATATATATATATATATGTACATATATATATAACATTATTATTAAAAGTATATATAAATATATACTATTAATAATACTATTTTACATGCAATTGGGAAATAACATATACAGGAACTGGGGCATAGAGATCCACTGGAAATGTCAAAATTTTATGGGAGAAAATATGGGAAAGAGCCAATTGGAGGAGGGGATATCCTGTGGCTCTTTTTGGGTAGTGGGTAGGGGAAAAATGGGGAGAAAATTTGCAATACAAAATCTGGCAGAAATGAATGATGTAAATCAGAATTTAATACAGCATTTGAAATAAACAAAAAATAATAAAATAAAAAATATATTGACGAATAATAAAGAATACACACACATACACATGTGTATATATAAAAATCATGCATAAATAGATAATATAATATATATATATATATATACATATACAGTCATGATATAGTATTTAACTTGTATATATAAAATACTTTATATTTATTATAAACATTTATATGTATAATATGTTTAGTGAAAAGAGGAATCCATAGCATATTTATCAAATCTGAAAATGACAATTTGTCATCATTAAATAACTAAAGTATCAGATGAAGGAATTTGCATCCCAAAAGATACAAAATTATTTAAAAATACAAACATATATGTGTATGTTTATTTTTAATATTTTTAATATAATCACACACACATATATAGAGATCAGTCTAGATAGATAGATTTCTCTCTCCCTCTGTGTGTGTATATGTCTGTGTATCCAAACAAATGCATCTATGTTTATATGTCTCTGCATATATTATTTTTATCGTTATCATCATCATCACAACAAACCACAGAGTAAACAGTACAATAGTCCTGGTACTGTCCCTCTTTTTTACAGATTATGTAAATGATATTAACTTACCTCCTTATACTTACATAGCTGGTATATATGTATACACACATTCACACAGATTTATATTTATATAGTAAGTATTGAGGACAGAATTTGAACCCAGTTGTGGCCAGATTTCAGGTCCAGCTGCATCCTTTATACTATCTCACTGCCTCAAAACCTTACTTCAAGGCAGCAGCTACTCTTATTTTTTCTCCTCACCTAGGTTTGGTTTCAATTCTTTTTAGGCATGTGAAAAAGAATACAGCAAGTTTTGTAAATTTTCACATCTTTGTGATGTCCTCTTTTATTATTTTGTACTCTCTTTGCAGGGTCATATACCATCTTTCTTTCTTCTTTTCGCAACATAGTTAAAATATTAAATTGTAAGAGGGCAACATTGCTGACATTGTTATGACCCTTTATTCTGACAGGTTATGCCAAAACAACATCAACTTCTGGTCAGGTGCTATACCAAGCTTTGTAGGTTTTGAGGTACAGATTGCTTCTTCCTTTTTTTGTGGGGGGGATCCACAAAGCATAACACAGCACAGTTAATTAATGTTCTTGTTACCTTCAGATAAGTCTGTAGAAGTGTAAGGAAGGACCTGTGAAGGATGCCTTCCTAGTTCTTAAATCCTAGTAGTTCCTTTTATTTTATAGAAATTCTAGTTTTCTTTACAATGTGTCCATTTATTTTCTTGTTTTTAGTGTTATTCTTTTTCTCTTATATTTCCTAATTTTTTTGAACTTTTCTAAGTCTTTTAGAGTTCATAGTTCTTGCCAAACCTTATGGCCAGAGACCTTTTCTCCTTATCTGACCAAAATCATTTAATCTAAATGCACAATTCTGACATTCATTCTCTCTTTCTCTTCTAGTAAATATAGACACATCCTCTAGACCATAAGAGTACATTTTCAAAAGTTTATATACAAGAGAAAGCAATATATGAAAAGACAGAAACAATATACTAAATTGAGAAATTCTATTTTCTTCCTTCCATTCTTCCTTCCTTAATTCTTCTTTTTATGTATTCCCAACACTTTATCCCCTCTACCACAAGTTCTAACTTGGCACATGATTTCTCAAAGCCAAAAATTCTCCCAGTGACATTCTGCTCAGTCTTCCAATCCAAAGGATACACCCTCTGATTTGAAGATTCCCATATTGGATACTCTGAATAAAGTTTATTTATCCATTCTGCAATTCAAAATTATTCTCAGTGAAACCCCAAACTTCATGTATTAATGGGTGACTTGCTCTGGGAACTACATTCATATCCCTATGTGATTCTTTAAAGTAACTGTATATGCTTCCTCCTTCTGTCCAAAGGGAGGGTACATAAAAAGAAATAACCCATAAAGTCAGGGTTTTATTACCACCTAAACATAATACACCACTCAGACAGCACACAAAGTCTTTCCTATAGATCTCTAGCTCACCTGGTGTAGCAGCAAGCACCAAAAGCGTCCTCAGGTTTTGCTGCCAACACAGGTTCTTGGATCTGCTTTGATAAAGGAAAGCAACTCAAAATGGGTTAACAAGCTCACTTCAATCAGTCAAACATGTATCGTTTACCTTGTTCAGGGGGAAAAGGTCAGCACCCTGAACTTCAAAGTATACAGGCAGAATTATCAAGACAGAAACAGATCAAGTAGACAGCTTTCCAAACTGTCCAAACATTACATCCATACCAAATCAACAGCTGGGTTTTTCAAAGCCGGGGGGCTCTGGACAATGGCTTCCCAGAATCCAGATCAAATCCCAGAACACTTCTCAAAATGAGCCCCCCAAAACAAAGCTATACATCAGGGCTTATATAGCCTTCTCCTGGCTCAGAGAATGTAACAACCTTTTGGACCCACTAGCCAATCAAAAAGTGTCAACTGAAAAACAAGCCTCCCACCCCAGGCTCCAGGTGCACTTTAG